>NW_026112780.1:0-63340 GCF_024323335.1 Lathyrus oleraceus | reverse complement strand
GAGAGAGAGAGAGAGAGAGAGAGAGAGAGAGAGAGAGAGAGATGAGAGAGAGAGAGAGAGAGCGAGAGAGAGAGAGAGAGAAACGAAATTGCAACTGCACAAATGCTTCTGCACAAGGGTTCTATTTATAGAACCACTTATGTGGGCTGCAAGCTAAAAAACCCACTTAAGTGTATGTGGCCCATATCTTATGATATGCCAAAATCACTTAAGCGTGTGGTACCTTACCATATTTCGCATTCTACTTAAGTACATCGTACCTTACGATGTTCTACAATTCACTTAAGTGCACCGTACCTTACGGTGTTCCTTAGTTACTCTATCTCTCATCAATCCGTCCTTTTGTGTGTGACCCTGTAGGTTTTCGCGACATTAGCAACTATATTAAATCATGTATTTAACATAATAAATAGTGAGCGACATCTAGAAACACATCACTGCTACCAAGACACGAAAATGTCATGTGATCTGACAAATCCTTTTGTGATAATACTTATGTGTATAATTACCATTTTGCCCTTATGTCTATATTGATCACAAGGCATAGACCGTGTCATCATTGTCTAGTTCAATATTGGGCCCATAGACATTTATCCTGTTACGCAGGATGGGAAAATTCCATCTAGGTCACTCATGTCCCTCAGCATGCTTCGTGGAGTACCCATCAACTGTCTTTATGGTCATCCAGTTACAGACAATGTTTGATCAGCAATAAGGCACTCGACTCTACATCTAGGGTACATAGTGGTTTCAGGTCAAAGGGTGGTATACACCATTATCACCATGAGAATAACTTATGACACTTAGCATAACATTTTATATAGTATTCTCATAACGGGTCAATCCAGTATAAATATTACTCTCAGTATTCATACTTATGTTGAAGACTTGTTAACTCCTTATCCATGATCCATGAGATGTGATCATTAGTCTATATACATAATAGTCTTAATGCTTTAATGTTATCCCACTTCACAATAAAACTCGACTACGGATACTTTAAGAATAGTGTCCTTATGTTTAATGGGATCTCATGATTAAGTCACACTTGATACATTAAACGGACCAGCTATTCTAGGGACTTTATTAAACAAATATAATAAAGAAAAAACCTTTTATTTGTCATACCCCAATTTTGTCTGGGCATTTCAAAAGTTCATAAATTCAATTTTAATTTCAGTTTGCATCATATGTACAACATAACATGCATTTCATCATGAATAATACTTAAAATATCAGTCGGAATAAATTCTTGAAAATACAGATAATTTGGTTAAATCATTCCTCAAGCACGTGCAAAATTAGCGGGTAAAAAGTTTCGAAATCTAGCTTGCAGACGTCAGTATTATTAATCTACGGTTCACGTAGTTTAATCAGATATGCTCGTTATATTTTTCGACGACTTCTTCAGCTGCATTTTAATTCGTCTAAGCCTTTTAATCGGTCAAAATTTATTTCAAAATTAAAAGAAACGCTATATTTTTCCAATAAGTATTATTTGTGCTGATCATTTTAGTGTATTTAATTTAATTTTTCAAATATTTTCATCCAATTTTTATTCGTTGATAATCCTTTTTATTTTTGCTTTCAAGTTAGGATAACAACTTTATTTAAATGGAAATCCTTTGAACAATATATTTAATTCATATTTGTCTTAATTAATTTTCAAAGATTAAATTTTCAAAATTCAAATAATAAAAGATATAATGAAGCAAGCCTTCATTCAACTATCTCATGCATCACATTTTTACCAGCCAGCTAGCACCAAAAGAGAATTTTTTTTTTCTCTCAGAACAATATAAGGACGCGTGGCTTTTTGGTGGAGAGAAGACGAATAAAGACAAAATAACGGTCCCTCTCTCATTAGCTGGCGAAAAGGAAAAGGAAAGAGGATTCCACAAATACACCACTCACTCTCTCTCTCTGCGAGAAAAAAGAAAAAAGAAATAAGAAAGTTAAAAGGAAAACCTGGCAATGATGAGGATGTCCATTAACTCTCTCCACTAAAAAAATACTGGGACTAACTGAGAGAAAGGAAAAAGAAAAGATGTATCCGTCTTCACTCATTTTCGCTTCTGTTTTCAGAAAAACTTTTCCTTCTTCCTTTTAAATCCACCAACACCACTCTTCGCTTCTTCCTCACACAACCGCCGCTGCGCGAAATCCTCTTCATCTCCACATCACCAAACAACCAATTCTTCTCCATTTCTACACCCACACGATCCTCCCACATCAAAACTCCCTCCATTATCGGCGAACTTCGCCGACCCCCAAATCGCCGCACCACTTTCATCAAAACACCATACCGCCGTTCACGTCGCGCAACCCTCTGTCTTCACCTCAAAATCCTCCACCGGAAACCCTCACCTTCTCCCTTCATTACGCCGGCGTCCATCATAACCGTGTTCATCGTCTCTCACACCTCCGACCACCGCGCAAAACGTCATAACCATCATCACAATAAACCTTAACCTCCATAATCCAACAGAAAACCCTTTCATCTTCTTCCTTCCGCTGCCATCAAAATCCGTACACCGCAACAACACAAAGAACAAATGAAAATTCAGTCTGCAAATTCACAAATACCTCTCAACAATGTCATATGTTTACAACAAATCTGGACAGCAACATCACAAGTGCAGATCCAACTGCAAAACCATCGGAACGGAACTCACCAAGTTGTACAAATCGCTATACAAACTCACTCGGTTGTGGTAGCAGTTGTATGAACCATACAATTTCTTTTGATGTATGATTTTGTAGAGAATTCCACGGAAAACCTTTCGAATCAAATTCTCCTTCGCCAGCAAGCGATTCGAAGACGGATGCAGCCTTGCTGACGGCAACACCAGACACGGCGTACGCCATGGTAGTGTCTCTTCTTTTGGCTTTAATTTCATTTACTATTTATAATTTCGAGTCGGATTATGTTTTATTTCGATTTCGTTGTGCCGCCGAATTTTACAATATTTGTTGGTTCGATTTAGTTCCAATTTGGTGAGGTTCGATCTTGTGTTATTTTGATTATCGGGTATGACAAATTGATTGCAAAATAATATGTAAGGATTTGTGCCGCTGCTGTATTGTGTTCATAGTATTTATATTGTGGTTATGATTTTCATGAATATGCAGCCTAAACATTAGATTTAAAATCTAATTTCCAGATCACTTGCAAGAATCACTGCTACTGTTTTTGCTGTTTGAATGCCAAAAAATAAGCTTCAATATTGTTAACATTGTTTAAACATATAAGTTCATAAATCCGCGCACTCTTGAAAGCTTAGAGATTAAATAAATCCTGACATATTATTCTGAGTTCCTTTTTCTAAGTTGAATTTTATTCCAATTTACTTAAAATTCTATTTTAATGGAATGTATTCATGGAGTAATGAGTTTTTTTACTATCATGACGCTGGAATGTTTTGGATTTAACTAATGGGATGATAATTTTGAAAGTTAGTACAATTTGACTCAAAGTCTCAACTGTTGAATTCATCAAGTAAAGTGTAATAACTATTAATCTTTAAGCCTTGATAAATATCATTTTTATTATTAATTGGTTTCCAATTGAAAAAATAGAATATGCTGCATGTACTGTAGTTGTATGGTTTAAAATTCAATTGAGTTAATATGAGTGTAAAGTGATAAGCTTAATTTATACAAGCATCATTCTATTGTTGCTAATATGCTGATATATGGTGGAGTGTGGGTGCATTTGGTTTGTCACAGTTTGTAAAACAAATATAAATCATGTTTAGTTATCATGCTATACAATTTAGTAATGTTAGCAATTGATTCATTCTATATCCTATTTATCCTAAAAATAATCTAATTATTTTGGTCCAACACCAATTTTTATAATTCAAATCCAAATCACTTTTCTATGTCAAATATAATTTCTAAAAAAAACCTTTTAATTCCAAACTTCGGATGATAAAAGATGGGAGGCGTTCGCCTCACCATCTCTCGAATAATTGAATAATTGGCGTGATAACGCGAAAATACATCGTATATTTGCCTTGATTTACACTCAAAAATTGTAACACTTTCATTTATATTCCGATTATTCCACAAGTGTTCGAGTTATTTTTGCAGGTATTTCAATCCCCATCTTAAATGAGCAAAGTATAGAAAAGGAAGGAAAAGAAGAAGAAACAGAAGAGAAAGCAGTAGAAAAACAAAAAAACAGGGGACACAAAAATTGTGGATGTGAAGACCGTCACAAAGCATGTAACGACCGGCACGCCCAGCCTGTGACGACCGTCACAGGCCCATCACGAACGTCACGCGGCCAAAATCAGCGCCTTGAAACAGTCAACAGAATTGAGCCAACATGCCTAAATTCTCGTTCCACAACCACTTTCCCGTGGATTCCTCACTCAACCAAGTCATTCTTGTTTCTCTCAACTGCCATGAGCTAATGGCGGATATAAAAAGACAGAAGTTGGAAACCTACGGGGACGCTTAATTTTTCTCTGCAATTTATTTTCTACAACAATTCTGCTTTCTAGTATTATTTTTCTTCAGCAACATTGTTTCCTCTACCGCAATTTAGTTACCGTTCCGTTTATAGTTTCCATTTTGCCTTTCCCTTTCTGTTTTTCATTTAGCCAAAATAGTAGTTTCCTACAATGGGGAACTACTGCAATTTATTTAATTTAGTTTAAGCAATTATTTCGAAGAGGCAGCATCCTACCGACCTATGGAGGACTGCTCAAGTACTTCAAGATTCGGCGTATTCTATTAATCTAATTTCCAGGTTTTTATTCAATTGTTATTGCTTTATTTTTATTATTATTATTATTGTAATCATGTCTATATTATTGTTGATCTGTTTATGTTCTTCTGTGGTTGCGTTGTTTAACATGTCTGGCTAAACTACCGGTATCGGTATGTAACAATTTAATTAGACAGGATTTAATAATAATCGCTGAAAAACGTCTTGTCTCAAACAATCTTTTTGGCTGTGGTTTTTAATTTAAATTTAATTAACTTTGTCACAAGAGTGAGAAGCTATTTAATACCATTTTGCCACGAGAGTGGGAAATTAACTAAGGTGAGAACCGACAATCGCGAGAGCATGAGGGTCGAACTGGATAGTAAAAACTAGGCATTGATTTTAAAAACAGCGAGAGCACTTTAAAAGTAATTAGAACTTATTTATTTTCAAAAATTATTTTTAACTTCAAATGGGACAGCGAGAGCGTACATTCTGACTTAAAGGTATAGTCCGAATCAACAATCACGAGAGTGTGAGATAAAGCCTTTTAAATAAGTATTTTCTACTGAAAGATATTTGGTACTTAAATTATATACCGATGACTTATCGAATCCCTGACGATTAATGCGTTGCATACTGATATCCTCCTATTAATATTTTCTTAAAACTCAACTTCCCTTAGATTTAATTTTCTTCAACCAAACTTCTAAAAATCATTCCCTTAGCTAAACATAGTAACGTCAGTAGAATTAGTTTGACCATCGGTCCCTGTGGGTTCGATATCTTTTAAAACTAAAACGACTGGACTGTGCACTTGCAGTCAAGTACCCGATAGACTATATTCTATATACAGTCACGAGACGTATCAAGCTCGCCATATTGCTCAAATTATCGACTTCCAATTAAAATCTCGACCGTACAAATTCAAAATTATTTTCCCAAATCAAAATAACTATTTTTACAATTTAAAACTCGGATGAAGAAGAATGGGAGGCATTCGCCTCAACATCTCTTTAATAATTGAATGATTGACGCTCGCCATATTGCTCAAGTTATTGACTTCCGATTAAAATACATTAAATAAATTTGGATAAAGGAATAGGTGGAGCACGCCTCATTATTTCTAGAATAAGCAAATGGGAGGCGCACGGCTCACTACCGTGCATATTCAACTTCCGCAAACAAACTTTCCATAACAATTTAAATGAAAAAGGGAATAGAAGGCGTTCGCCTTATTATTCCTCGAAAGAATTGAACGATGGATCCGCACCACATTGCTCAATCTTTTGTCGTATGTCCAAGATATCTTAAACACATCAAATTTATCTGTTCTCTCCCCCGTGCGATCAAAACCAATCAAACAAAATATCTAACGAATTAATTCAACTTGTCACCCCCGTGTGACCAAAACTCTTTTCAAAAAGAACAATGTTTAATCCTTTCTAACGCGCACAACAAACTAGTGCTTAAGCCTCCGCCGAGAGTAGACAAGCCAACGTTTAGCCTTTAGAACGCGATCTAAACAGTCGTTCGTTAAAAGACACCAACCAACCGTAGTTCCCCGAACTGCGAATGCTCTGATTTCCTTATTGCACCATAAGGATACGTAGGCAGGAGATTGTTGTATCTTCGCGAGCACACTAATAAAAAACCTCTATTTCCCCCTTTCCGAGGTCTTCATCCATCCCTATTATCAATTCCAATCACTCGAAGAAAGCGAATAACAGTCAACTAACATTCAAATCGCAAATTAAACTAAAAGGTTCCTGTTGAGTACAACGGACGTGAGGGGTGCTAATACCTTTCCCTTGCGTAATCGACTCCCGAACCCGAATATGGTTGCGACGACCATTATTCTATTTTTCAAAGGTCTTGTCGATATTTCCCTATTCCTTCATTGGAATAAATAAAGTTCGGTGGCGACTCTGTTCAAACATAATTTTTTCCGCGACCATCGCGAGGAATCGTATTTTTCGAGATGCGACATTATTATTAATAAATAATTCGATACATGTACCAAAAGTATTGGCCTCCGAGGCTTACACCAACACTAATCTCATTCATACTTGTATTGGTTCATCTAACATAAGTTATTGATGAACCAATTAGGCTTAGGATATTGAGATGTCATTGGCCAATGAAAAGGATGGGATAGAATGAGATTGAAGATGAAGAGAAAGGGGAGATGAGACAAACACAAATTGGTCATGGGAGGGATTTTATCAAATTAAAATCATTAATTCATTTTGGGAGATGAAACGTACATTTCATCAATCCCCTAAATCCAATGATTTTAATCCAACAAAAGTCAAATCAACCTTGACCAAGGCCCAAACACATAGTCAAACTTCACAACTCAATAAAAATTGCTCAACACAATTTATTCACAATTAATCAATTAAAAATCAAATTAAAATGCATTTAAATTAAATTATGTTTGATCAAAAACCTAAAACCTCCTCAAAACACCAAATAAATGGCCAAGAGATTTATCCTATGTCAATGAAGGTCAAAGGACCTTAGACAAAAAATTTCATAATTTTTGAAAAGTCAGAAGTATTTTTAAACAATTAAAAATATGCACAAAAACAATGACCCTTATTTATAAAACTTTAGATTCATTCTAGAACATACAAAACGGTCGGTGCAACCACAGTGGTACAAAACTGTTGGCAAAATCTCAACCCTTGAAATAATAAGTACTCCCTCTGTCCCAAAATAATTGTCCCAAAATAAAGGTCGCATTTTAGATTTCAGTGCAATTCTAATGTTTATCTTCCAATTATGTCATCTAATTAATACTCTCAATTTATTATTCTCTCACTCTGTATTTATGATAATTCAAATACGCAAATAGTAAACAAGGATAGTTTGGTAAAAATACTATTCTCTCTCTTTCATTTATTACATTTTCTTAATATGTGTGAAAGGATCAACTATGACAATTTATTTGGGACGAAGGAAGTGTCATACCCCAAAATTTGTCCTATTTTTTTCATTTTTTATCTGGTCCATGGATTATTTCATCTGCATGTTCATATGTCATAATCATCCATCATAAGACATTCATTCACAATTGCATTTTAAATTAGCATCATTGATCCAAGGGTTTTTCTATTTATGATACAAAGCGGTTGGATCAAGCTTAACTATGTCTTGACTATTTTGGTACAAAAAGGGTGTTTGATTCATTCTTTATGGATCAACTCTTGGAAAACCCTAATTCTTAGACCATGATCTTTAGATTGCATTATGGGATATTTGATTTTGGAGGTCATTGTCAAGATTGGTTTTTGGTGATCATTTTCTATATAAAGCCTACTTAATGATCATCATTGATTGTTGTTTGATTTATGGTATGATATTTCATTCAAGTGGTCAGAGGTAAGTCAAGATTCATGATCAAATTCCATCAAGATTCAATTTCAATTCGATTATTCAAGAGTTTTGAAGGGGTTGCCGAAGACCAAGCTTCCCAAAGAGATGATTGAATTTATCCATGATTCTAGTGAAAGGTACGGGAAAGTGAAACCTGTCTTGGTTTTAAGCGATGTCTCTGCATTTTTGTTTTACGGCAAATGTCATTATCTGCATTGGATTAAAAAAAAAGAGTTGGCAATCACTGATGATCACGGTAGCAATTGGAGCCGATAAGCATTGGCATTGAAGATTTGTCAAGTTCATGGCACCCTTGGTTCAGAGACAATTTCATCCAAAAAATAGAGCAGCCTACTTAGACTGAACATAACAATTCAGTTGCTGTCAGTACCTCGCGTGATATGTCTATTAACCCCGAAGTTGAACGAAACAGATAGTTCTAGTTTGTATATCCCAAGTGCTCAAAATGCAGAATTTCAAATCAGGGAATATTTCTAACAAACTTAGGAATCTAGAGGACCATCAAAACAAGCCAATGCTTTTACGTCATTATTTGGCCAGGAAGATAACGATCAAGCTGTTCCTGTTAATAGGAATTGATCTTATTCTTTATGATAAATTAGGAATGGATTTGGAAAACGAAAGAAGTGGCTTTTGTGTTCATTTTAGAGGCAAGAATTATCCAACTTTAGGAATTTCAATTCAAGAATTATGTGAAGGGAAAAGGATTATGGAGTCATTTAGACGATGTGTCTAAGACCCCTACAGAAAAAGTTGTATTACATGCGTGAGAAACTAAAGATGCTCAAATAATCACTTGAGTCCTCAGCATCATTGATCCTTAAATTATCAATAATTTGCGTTCATTTTCAACTGCTCAAGAAATGTGGAATTATTTTAAGCGTATTTATAATCAGGACAATGCAGCCAAATGTTTTCAGCTTGAGCTAGAGATAGCCAATTACAAACAAAGTAATTTATCTATTCAAGAATATTACTCTGGTTTTTTGAATTTGTGGATAGAACGCTCTGCTCTTATTCATGCCGATGTTCCCAAAACGGCTCTCGCGGTTGTCCAAGAGCTCTACAAAACAAGTAGTCGAGATCAGTTTCTCATGAAACTTCACCTAGAATTTGAAAACAATTTGGACACATGTGTTAGAGAACAAGTAGTCGAGGTGTTTTGCTTAATAGAAATCATGTTCCTTCTTTGGATACATGTGTTAGAGAACTTCTAAGGGAGGAGAAACATCTCATTACTCAAGGAGCTATGTCTCATGAAGCTGTCGTTTCTGAGCCAGTGGCGGTTACATATGTTGCCCAGAATAGAGGTAAATGTCGTGATATGAGACATGTTCAATGTTTCTTTTGCAAACAATTTGGACATATTTCTAGAAGTTATAGTAAAAAGTTATGTAATTATTTTAAGCAGGAAGGTCATATTATATCTGATTGTCCCACATGTCCTCCCCGAGCAACACAACGTTCGGGACATGCATATCACGCAACTGCAAATTATGCAGCCGGTGAAGGTGTGAAAAACACAAGAAAATGGGGGATTTGAATTGGGTTTTACAAACAAAAGTTTTTTCCAAAACAAAAACATCACTAACAAGTTAATAACAAAAAGATAAAAACACAAGTATTTTTATCCTGGTTCGCTTGAACTCAAAACTAATCTAGTCCACCGCCAAGGTGATTTTGCCTTATACACAAGGACTTAATCTACTATAATCAACATATTACAACAGACATAAAGAATAAACTTCTCTGTCTTCTCAAGGATCCAACTAAACCTTAGTCTCCTTAAGGACTCACAAAGAACAACCTTCTTTGTCTTCTTAAGGATAACCTCCTTAAAGAATCAAACAAAGAGTTTAAATAATATTTTGTGTGTTTACAAGATGCTTCTACACAAGCAGATTTTACACAAATGAATAGCAAACACTTAAAGAAAAACTGTATACAAAAGAATGATAGCTTTTCACAAAGAAAATAACTTGTCAAAAATATTTGCGTAACAGGTAGGTTTTTCTTTAAGTCTCCAAGTCTTGTTTATATAGCATGAGCATATTATCATTGGAGAGGAAAAAGGGGAAAGCTCATTTAAACGGATGTCGACTGTTGGATGGGAAAGGAATGATAATGTGTACGTCCTTTCGCCCACAAAAGCAATGACAAGTTTGATGTATAGTACTGTCCTTGTCCACGAAATCAGGTAGTGGAAAGGTTATTCGTTTTGTACCATGTATTATTTGATCACATTCCCATTTTGATCTTATCTTCAAATTCATTGGCTTCTGGTGAAAGTTGATGAAGCATGAAATGAAGAAATAGAGAGATGGATTCAGAAACTTCAGAACCTTTGGTCAGAACCTTGACAACGTCAGTAGTCTGGCTTGAGGTCTTCAATATCTTCAGAATCTTCAGAGTCTTCAGAATCCTTTGTCAGGACCTTGATAACTTCAATCGTTTGGCTTGAGATCTTCAGAATATTTAGATTCATAACACAACTTCAGAAGTTTGCCATTCTTCAGAAGTTTGGTGATTAGAGTCACATCCAGAATCACGAACTGAGAGAATATTGCAGCAGCAACACAGTGTCTCCTCAGAAGCTTCTGATGAATGAAATAGCTCAGAAGCAGAAAGAACATTGCAGCAACAATATTGACGTCTTTTAGAACTTCTAATAACTTGCGCAGAAGTGGATTTAGAACACATAGTTCAGAAACTGATGATGTTGCACATCATATATTCAGAATCAGAACTGGTTGTTAAAGCTACACAATAACAAACCATTTGGGAACCAAAATTGTTCTCACACAAATACAATATTGTTATCATCAAAACTCAAGGTATTGATGCAGAACTAAATCTTGTTCTAACAATCTCCCCCTTTTTGATGATGAAAAAACATGTATTTTGATGAACAGTTTTGTACAGGGTAATCACATAAGAATACATCTTTTAGAAGCACAAAGCTCCCCCTGAGATGTATAGTCCTATAAATATAAAATCAGAATGAAAGAATATTTTCCTGATTAACCTTTTTGAAGTATCAGAGTGAATATTCTGTCAGAATTCGGTTTATCTTCAGAAGTTAGTTGATGTTGTCCAGAGCACTGGTTGATAACATCATCATTCTGATATGCTTCACTTCAAAATCTTTTAAAGGAGCAGGCTTTCTTATTTGAACCTTGACTTTTCAAGTCAGATTACTCTAGAAGAAAAACTCTCTTATCAGAAATAACATATTCATAACCATTCTGATTCTTGAGAAATAACCCTGCAAAACACTTACCAAACTCTTTTTCGAAGTAGGTGTTAGCAGAACCATTAATCAATGTTTGAGTTTTTAATTAAGGAAATTAGATATCAAAATAAACTCTAACTCTTCCCTTTTAGAACGTTATGTTTTTCTCCCTCTTTGTCATCAATCAAAAAGACATAAGACAAAAAGAAATTAAGAGAAACAAAAAAAATTTCATTGAAACTTGCCATAAGGCAGTGCAAAGTGCAACATGATAAAAACAAGAAATAAAATTTCAAGAAAGTAAAAATAAAAACTAAGGGTTCTGGGGAGGAGGAGGAAACCTTGAAAGAATCATCTAAAATATGAGATCTTGCTTGTCCAGACGCTCATTGACCTTTGCATTGTCAACCTCGATTTCCTCGATTATCCTCAGAAGAGAAACAAGGATAGGCTGATAGGAAGAAGGTTCTGAGACAACCATCCGAGAAGCAGCTTCTTCCATAGCACAATATTGAGGTTCAAAAGCAGCAACAACTTCTGGAGCAGACTCAATGTGCTGGAAAGTCTCGTTTTTTTTAGCAGCTTCTTTTTCCATAGCCTCAGGAGTCGCTTCCTTGATTTCTGGAGTAGGAAGACAGAGTTGGGAATTTCTTAGTTTCCAGAGTTCCATTAAGGGAATGAATCCAGAACTAAATTTACTCTCAGCAAGAGTATACCCAATATCCTTCAGCTTAGAAATCTTGGAGTTCATCCAGCTTTTATAAGCTTCCTATGTTGAATCACTCGCAGCAGGATTTGTTGAAGAATGTATGACAGTCATTGCTTCATGCAAATGGCTTTTAGATTTAGATTCAAATTTCCTCAGAACCTTACCAAAGCTAGGGGAGGTAATTGTTGGTTATTTGGGGTATTTGACTGTAAGGTTGATTATGGACTCATCAAAGTCAGGACCATATACAGAAGGATGTGATGGTAAAATAATGGGGGAAGATTCAGGTGAAATGGGTTCTGGTTCAAAATTGAACATTCCATCAGGAGTTCCATCAGAAACGTGTCCGTCAGAAAGTTTTGAGGGAGATGTTCTAGGAGTTGTTAAATTTGGATTAGTTGGTTGGGGAGTAGCAATATTTGGTTGTGAAATGGGTGACTTTTATAACTGTGGAGGATATGATGGTGGTGGAATCTGTTGTTGTTGTTCTGTCACAGTTTTAGAAACTAAAGGAGTTTCTATGATAGGAGTGATAAAGGTTGATTGAGGTGGTGGAAGAGGGATAGGTTGAAAAAATTGTGGTTGAGATAGAGGAAGGATTGGTAAGATCCTTTCAAAAGAAATTGGATCAAAATTAAAATGAGTGCTATAAGAAGGAATCTTACCATATGCTATATCAGAAGCTCTTGAAGAAGACTGGACTACTCCAAAAGTATACTTCAGAATCATTGCCTTCTGGCGCTCACTTCGAAGCACATCATCTTCATCCTAAAAGATAGCAATCTTCTTCTTCTTTTGAGCCCTAGAAGATCCTTCGCCTCTGAATTCCTTCTCTCTCTTCCCACGAACATCAGGGCGGGTCTCTGGAAGATTGAAAGGATCCACCAAAGGTTCAAGTCCATCCTTCGGATAACTTTCTAAATAATCCATCAGAACCCGTGGAGGATCAATCTTTGTGAAGATTGGGTGGTCATCAATAGGATTCCTTGTACCAAAGATATCATCCTTAGACATAATGAACTCTAGCCTTTTAATTCTGGGGATGAAACCCATACTCTTCATATTCTTCCCCCAGAAGACTTTTCTAGTATCCTTCACCAGCACTTCTGTCAAACCACTGACCAGAAGGTCATCCACTAAACCAATTTCCACAAGAATATTAGAAATTAATCTACCATTGGGAATGAATTTGCTTTTTGTCTTCTTGGAAGAGCCACTAGTTCTGGATTCTCTGATAGAATCCCTCATGAACTTAAACATAATTGAAGGAAGTCCCAATTTGACACCCTTCTCCAGACAGAATAACATGAATTTATGACGCGTGTTGATGTAGTCAGAACTATTTATACTTGGCTTATGATGAATACAACCCAAAATAATCTTGAACCAAACTCTTAGGTTCCTTGTTAAGTCCTTGAAGATGACTGGAGAAATGATAACTTATCTCCTAGCAGTGATCTTAGCATTATGAATCCTTTTCCCTTTACCATCATGGGAAATAAGATCACCTATAGACTTCTCAGTAATAACTATTTTCCTATTCATGACATAGGAAGTAATAGTTTCCTTGTCAGCAGTTGCATGAACCCAAAAATGCTTCACCAACACAGGATAAACTGGACCTGTGAGTCTCTCGAAGAAAGTTTTCCATCCTTGAATATACAAAGTTTTTGTGAAATAAAAATTGTTTTCCTTCAAGTTTTTGAAATCAACAATGGTTTCACATAACACCATTAACTCATTGACCGGAGTATTGAGGGTTAATTCTGGAATCCCTTCCAAAATGGTGTTGCTTTCAATTGCCTTTAAGGAGCTTGAAGAGTGTTATTGTTGATCATCCATTTGAAGAAGATGAAGACAGAGAACAATTGTAAAGAGAAAAAGGTTGATTTTAGGTTTGAAAACTGAAAGTGTGGGAGTAGTGTGAAGATATGAGTGAAGTGGGTTTATATAGAAAACTTTGCAATGATGGCAAAAAGGGAATACACAGTCATATGGGGAGCGTAAGAGTTTAAACCTAATTCCAAGAATTGCTAAACTCAATGTGTCACACTTTTATCATGCATGCTCAAAAAGTGGGACAACTGTCGCCACTAAGAACTACATGAAATCAAACGACAAGACAACCATTTAATGCAACGACTATTTAAAATCAGGAAGACAAATCGATAAGATTGCTTCTAATCAGAACCTTTCTAATTCATGAAAACTTCCTTACTTCAGAAAGCTCATGTTTCAGAGTCAAAAAGAATAACAATCTCGGAATCTAATCTGGAGTTCTGAAGACTTTGACATTCTGAAATACATCTTTTTATTCTGCACATAATTTCATAAATAGGTTTTCCAGAATGAACACGAATCTATCTTCGGCAAGGAGTTTTGTAAAGATATCAGCCCATTTATGGCATGTATCAACAAATTTTAAGTAAAAAAAATCCCTTCTGAACATAGTCACGTAAAAAGTGATGTTTTATTTCGATATGCTTAGCCATATGATGCAAGATAGGATTCTTAGATAAACAAATAGCAGAAGTATTACCACAGAGAATATGAATGTTACTCTCAGATATCTGATAATTTTCCAGCTGTCTCTTCATCTAGAGTATCTGAGTGCTACATCCAGAAGCTGCAATGTATTCAGCTTCGCCTGTTGAGAGTGCAATTGTTGACTATCTCTTGCTGGACCATGAGATCAAGTTATCTCCCAAAAATTGGCAACTTCCAAAAGTACTTATTCTTTCAATTATGTCTCCAGCATAGTTAGTGTCACAATAGCCTACTAATTTATACTCACTTGATTTTCTATAAAATAAACCAAGGTTAGTAGTACCTATCAGATACATAAAGATTCTCTTAACATCACTTAAGTGAGTTTCCCTAGGATTTGATTGGAAGCGAGCACATAAGCATACATTAAATAAGATATCAGGTCTAGAATCAGTTAGATATAAAAGAGAACTTATCATACCTCTGAAATAGCTTCTGATTTACCTTACTGCTTACCTCTTCTTTCTCCAAAATACACGTATGATGCATTGAAGTCTTTTCTTACTTGCATTCTGATAAGTTGAATTTCTTCAGAAGTTCCTTTGTGTATTTGCTTTGATGAATATAAGTGTCTTCGGTTCTTTGATCAATCTGGATTCCCAGAAAGAACTAAAGTTCTCCCATCAGACTCATTTCAAATTCTGCCTGCATAGACTTAGAAAAATCCTTATACAACGACGCATTAGCAAAACCAAAAATAATATCATCAACAAAATTTGCACAACCAGAATGTTATTCTTGAAGGTTTTGCAAAAGAGAGTTGTGTCCAATTCCCCTCTGGTAAAATCATTTTCCAAAAGAAAGTGCTTAGTCTATCACATCAAGCTCTGGGAGCTTGCTTCATACCATACAAAGTTTTTTTTTAGTTTAAAAACACAATTAGGATTTTGAGAACTTTCAAAACCAGGGGGTTGATGCACATATACTTCTTCAGATATATATCCATTCAGGAATGCACTCTTAACATCCATTTGATAAAGGATGATGTCATGATTGACTACAAAGGAAATTAAAAGACGAATAGACTCTAACCTGGAAACTGGAGTAAAGGTTTATGTATAGTTTATACCTTCTTGCTGACTATAAACTTGTGTTACCAGTCGAGCTTTGTTTTTTACAACTTCACTTTTCTCATTCAGCTTGTTTCTGAAGACCCATCTGGTTCTAATGACATGGAAACCTTTTGGTTTCTGAGCAAGATCTCAAACATCATTTCTGGTGAATTGATCCAGCTCTTCTTCCATAGCCGGAATCCATTCATTATCCATAAGAGCTTTATCAATTGATGTGGGTTCTATCAGAAACACCAAACTTAGAAGAGTCACTTCAGAAGATTTGAATGAAGATCTAGTTCTGACTGGAGCATTCTTGTCTCCCAGAATCAATTCTTCAGAATGAGAAGTTCTTGATCTGCTCCTCTTTAGATGAGATGGATAAGCTATTGCTTCTAGTTGAGTCGTTTCTTCAGATTCTTTGGCTTTTCCTTCTAAGTCTTTTTCTCCAGAGACAGAGTCTTTAGATCCTGAGAGATTGATCTTCAGATCGGCAAATTTCTCAACTAGCTTTGACTTTTCATGGCCAGGCTTATCATTGAATCTAACATGAATTGATTCCTCAATAATTCGTGTTTCTGTGTTAAAGATTTTATAGCCTTTATAGCGTTCAAAATATCCTAACAGTAAATATTTATGTGCTTTAGAGTCAAACTTGCCAAGATTCTCTTTAGTGTTTAACATAAAACATTCACATCCAAAAGGATGGAAGTAAGAAATGTTAGGCTTTCTGTTCTTTCACAATTCATAAGGAGTCTTACCCAGAATAGGTTGGACATAAATCTTGTTCTGAATGTAACACGTTGTGTTAACTGCTTCTGCCCAAAAAGGCTTAGCCATATAAGTTTCTTGGATCATAGTGCAATCCATTTCTTGCAAAGTCCTATTCTTCCTTTCTATAACTCCATTTTAATGTGGAGTTCTAAGACATGAGAAATCATGGGAAATACCATTTGAATCAAAAATATTTTCAAAATGTTTATTTTCAAATTCGCCACCATGATCACTTCTGACTTTGACTACTTTGTAATTCATTTTTGTTTGCACTAGTGAGCAGAAGGTAGAAAACACAGAATGTGACTCATCCTTGTGTTTCAAGAACTTTACCCATGCTCAACGACTGTAGTCATCAACAATGACTAATCCATACTTCTTTCCCTTTATAGAAGCAATTTTTACTGGTCCAAACAAATCAATGTGCAGATGTTCTAACGGTCTAGAGGTAGAAACAACAGTTTTAGCTTTGAAAGAAGTTTTAGAAAAATTGCCTTTCGAACATGCTTCACAAAGAGCATATGAAGCAAACTTCAGTTTGGGTAGACCTCTGACTAATTCAAGCTTATTTAGTTGATAAATACTTCTCATGCTAACATGGACCAAACGTCTATGCCAGACCCATTGCTCCTCATTAACAGACATTAGACATTTTACATTTTGATTTTCAAGATCAGAAAGCCTAATTTTATAAATGTTGTTATTCCTCTTTCTGTTAAAAAGGATTGTGCCATCTTTCTAACATATAGCCTTACAAGACTTATGATTAAAAATGATATCATAACCATTTTCACTAAGTTGGATAATGGACAAAAGGTTATGCATCAAACCATCAACTAAAAGAACATTAGTAATAGAGGGAAGTTTGTTGTTACCAATGGTTCCAGAGCCAATGATCTTTCCTTTATGGTTTCCTATGAAACCAACGAAGCCTTCAGGCTTAAGTTCCAAATCTTGGAACATAAACCTTTTTCCCGTCATGTGTCACGAGCATCCAATGTCCCAGTACCATGATTGGTGTTTCAGCTAAGCTGTTAAGGATGTTTGCAACATAAATTATTTTATCCTTAGGTACCCACTTTTGGGGTCCTCTTTTGTTAGTTTTCCCAATGTTT
Source organism: Lathyrus oleraceus (assembly GCF_024323335.1). Lineage (NCBI taxonomy): Eukaryota > Viridiplantae > Streptophyta > Magnoliopsida > Fabales > Fabaceae > Lathyrus > Lathyrus oleraceus. Next base: position 45,792 of record NW_026112780.1, on the reverse strand, counting down.
CTTACAACTTTGGGTCTTTTAGCATTAGGATAATCATGAGAGATTTCTGCATGATACTTACGTTTCAGAACAGAGTTCTAATCCTTAGTATGCCTCTGTATCTGTGCAGAAGTATCAAGCTCAGTGCCAGTAGGCACAAAATGCACATAGAGAGGTTTTGGTTTGACCTTCTGATTTTCGTCAAGTTTTATAGATTCTATACAACCCAAACCTTTCCTGTCATTTCCGCTAACTCCATAGACCAAGGAAGCCATTTTGCTTCTATCTATACGTTTAAGGTCATTGTATTTACTCTGAACACTCTGGTACTTTTCCAACATTTTAGAAAGACATGATTCAATATCATAATGAGTCCTAGAAATTACTTCTAAAACTCATAAAGATCTTGAGAAAGATATTTGCTCGTTAAATGAAAAAGTAGTTTCTTTAGAAAGTATTAACTCCGCTTTGAAAAGAAAAATTTCAAAACTATAGGAGGAAATAATTTCAGAAGCATCTGGTATTGATTGCATCATCAGATATGACAAAACATTCCAGTACTTTCTGGCTAAAAGCATAGATAGAAGCAAAATGGATTCCTTGGTCTATGGAGTTAGTAGAAATGACAGGAAATGTTTGGGTTGTATAGAATCTATAAAACCTGACAAAAGTCATAAGGTCAAACCAAAATCTCTCTATGTGAATTTTGTGGCTACTGGCGCTGAGATTGATACTTCTGCACATACACAGAAGCATACTAAGGATAATAACTTTGTTCTGAAACCTAAGTATCATGCACAAATCTCTCATGATTATCCTTCTGCTAAAATACCCAAAGTTGTAAGAAACTCTGGGAAAACTAACAAAAGAGGACCCAAAAAGTGGGTACTTAAGGATAAAATAATTTATGTTACAGACATCCTTAACAGCCCAGCTGAAACACCAGTCATGGTACCTGGACATTGGATGCTCACGACACATGACGGGAAAAAGGTTTATGTTCCAAGATTTGGAACTTAAGCTTGGAGGCTTTGTTGGTTTAAGAGGAAACCATAAAGGAAAGATCATTGGCTCTAAAACCATTGGTAACAGTAAACTTTCCTTTATGGTTTCCTCTGAAACCAACGAAGCCTCCAGGCTTAAGTTCCAAATATTGGAACATAAACCTTTTTCCCGTCATGTGTCGCGAGCATCCAGTGTCATGGTACCATGACCGGTGTTTCAGCTGAGTTGTTAAGGATGTTTGCAACATAAATTATTTTAACCTTAGGTACCCACTTTTTGGGTCCTCTTTTGTTAGTTTTCCCAGAGTTTCTTACAACTTTGGGTATTTTAGCAGAAGGATAATCATGAGAGGTTTGTGCATGATACTTAGGTTTCAGAACAAAGTTCTTATCCTTAGTATGCTTCTGTGTCTGTGCAGAAGTATCAAGCTCAGTGCCAGTAAGCACAAAATGCACATAGAGAGGTTTTGGTTTGACCTTCTGACTTTCGTCAGGTTTTATAGATTCTATACAACCCAAACATTTCCTGTCATTTCTGCTAACTCCAAAGGCCAAGGAAGCCATTTTTCTTCTATCTATGCTTTTAGCCAGAAAGTATTGGAATGCTCTGTCATATCTGATGATGCAATCAATACCAGATGCTTCTGAAATTATTTCCTCATCTAGTTTTGAAATTTTGCTTTTCAAAGCAGAGTTAATACATTCTAAAGAAAATAATTTTTCATTTAAAGAGGATATATCTTTCTCAAGCTCTTTCTGAGTTTTAGAAGTAATTGCTTGGACTTGTTTAAGGTCCTTGTATTTACTCTGAACACTCTGGTACTTTTCCAGCATTTCAGAAAGACATGATTCAATATCAGAATTAGATAGGTTAGAAAATACCTCTTTAGAATTGGAGTCAGAGTTTGATTCTGATAATACCTTGTCTTCTGGCTCTTCAGAGCTTATGGGATGCTCTGTGGTTGCCATCAGTGCAACATTGGATTTTTCTTCGTCAGAATCTTTTTCTTCAGATTATGAGTCATCCCAGGTAGCCATCAGTCCCTTCTTGACTTTGGAGAAGTTCTTCTTGGGCCTTCTGTCCTTCTTTATCTTGGGACAATCATTTTTGTAATGGCCTGACTCCTTGCACTCGAAGTAGATAACTTTTTTTCTGGAACCTTGCTTCTTTTGTTCAGATGAAAAATCAAAGCGACCAGCAGTCCTTTTGACTCCCTTGAACTTCCCTTGACTGCTTTGCCTGTATTTTCAAAGTCTGTTGACTCTCTTTGAGATTAGAGATAGCTCATCATCATCATCTGAGTCTTCATCAGATCCTTCTGATTCTTCCTTAGCTTGATAGGCTCTTATCTTCTCAAGCTTGGATTTTAGAGCAACAAATTTACCTCGCTTCTGAGGTTCATATTCTTTTAGCTCAATCTCATGACTTCTTAAGGAACTAACAAGTTCTTCAAGACTGGTGTTATTGAGATCCTTTGCCAGCTTCAAGGCAGTTACCATAGTTCTCCATTTTTTGGGAAGACTTCTGATAATTTTCTTGACGTGATCAACAGTAGAATACCCTATGTCCAGAAATTTAAGTCATGCGACAAGCATGTGAAATCTTGAGAACATAGTCTCAACTTTTTCATCAACTTCCAATTTGAAAGCCTCATATTTATGGATTAAGGCCAGTGCCTTTGTCTCCTTTACTTGACCATTTCCCTCATAAGTCATTCTCATAGAGTCAAAGATGGATTTGGCTGAATCCTTGTTTGTTATCTTCTCATACTCCGTATAAGAGATAACATTAAGCAATATGGTTCTGGCCTTATGATTATTTTTGAAGTCTTTCTTTTGTTGATCAGACATAGCACTTCTTGCTAAAGTATTTCCTTCAGTATTTACTGGGTGAACGTAGCCATCAACTACGAGATCCCAGAGATCAATTTCGTAACCAAGAAAGAAACTTTCTATTCTGTCTTTCCAGTAGTCAAATTTCTCACCATCAAAAATAGGTGGTTTTGTACTGTAATGATCGTTATCATTATTATTAACAATGTTAGAAGTGTTAGCAGTAGCCATTATTTCTCACACAACTGGATCGGTACTGAACACTGTGAGGTGTTAATAAAACTATTATCACAATCAGAACGGGAGCTCTGATGCCAATTGAAGGTGTGAAAAACACAAGAAAGGGGGTTTGAATTGGGTATTACAAGGAAAAGGTTTTTCCAAAACAAAAACACCACTAACAAGTTAATAACAAAGAGATAAAATACACAAGTATCTTTATCCTAGTTCGCTTGAACTAAAAGCTAATCCAGTCCACCCGGCAAGGTGACTTTTCCTTATACACAAGGACTCAATCCACTATAATCAACCAATTACAACAAACACAAAGAATAAACTTCTTTGTCTTATCAAGGAACCAACTAAACCTTAGTCTCCTTAAGGACTCACAAAGAACAACCTTCTTTGTCTTCTTAAGGATAACCTCCTTAAGGAATCAAACAAAGAGTTTGAATAATATTGTGTGTGTTTACAAGATGATTCTACACAAGAAGATTTTACACAAATGAATAAAAAACACTTAAAGAAAAACTGTATACAAAATAATGATAGTTTTTCACAAAGAAAATAACTTGTCAAAAATATTTGCGTAACAGGTAGGTTTTTCTTCAAGTGTTTAAGTTTTGCTTATATAGCATGAGCATAGGACCGTTGAAGGGGGAAATGGGGAAAGCTTATTTGAGTGTATGTCCACTGTTGGATGGGAAAGGAATGATACTGTGTACGTCCTTTTGCCTACAAAAGCAGTGACAGGTGTGATTTATAGTACTCTCCTTGTCCACGAAATCAGGTAGTGGAAAGGTTGTTTCTTTTGTACCATGTACTATTTGATCACATTCCCATTTTGATCTTATATTCAAATTCATTGGCTTCTGATGAAAATTGATGAAGCATGAAATGAAGAAATAGAGAGCTAGATTTAGAAACTTCAGAACCTTTGGTCAGAACCTTGACAACATCAGTAGTCTGGCTTGAGGTCTTCAGTATCTTTAGAATCTTCGGAGTCTTCAGAATCCTCAATCAGAACCTTGATAGCTTCAATCTTCTGCCTTGAGATCTTCAGAATCTTTAGCTTCATAACACAACTTCAGAAGCTTTCCATTCTTCAGAAGTTTGGTGATCAGAGTCACGTGCAAAAGCACGAACTGAGAGAAAATTGCAGTAGCAACATAGTGTCTCCTCAGAAGCTTTTGATGAATGAAATAGATAATAAGCATAAAGAACATTGCAACAACAATATTGACGTATTTTAGAACTTCTAATAACTTGCGCAGAAGCGGATGTAGAATACATAGTTCAGAAACTGATGATGTTGCACATCATATATTCAGAATTAGAACTGGTTGTTAAAGCTACAGGATAAAAAACCATTAGGGTACCAAAATTGTTCTCACACAAATACAATATTGTTATCATCAAAACTCAAGGTATAGATGCAGAACCTAATCTTGTTCTAATTGTCGGTTCTTCTGCTACTAGTGCATCTAATGGTGGTACTCTACAGCCTGAAATGATTCAACAAATGGTACTTTCCACTCTTTCAGCCTTGGGAATTAAGGGTAAGTCTTATAATGTTTTACATCCATGGTTTCTTGATTCTAGTTCATCTAATCACATGACAGGTTCCTCTTTATTTATTCATAGCACATCTATGGGTATTGTAGGAAGATTGTTTGCATTCTAGTTTATTTCTAATCATTCATCGCTTGCTTGTAATAACGTTTTAAATTCTTATGAGGATTGGCATAGAAAATTGGGTCATCAAAACTCTTATGTTTAGTCTCATTTATGTAAAACTGGTTTGTTGGGAAATAAAAATGTTATTTCTAATGCCCTTGATTCATGTTCTGTTTGCAAATTGGCTAAAAGTAAAACACTTCCTTTTTCGTTTGATGCTCATTGTGCCTCCACTTATTTTGAGATGATTCACTATGATGTATGGGGAATGTCTCATGTCTCATGCTCACTATAAATATTTTGTCACATTTATCGATGATTATAGTCATTTTACTTGGATATATTTTCTTCGTTCTGAATCTGAAGTGTTTTCTATGTTTAAGAAATTTTTGACATATGTTGAAACTCAATTTCAAGCAAGTGTTAAAAAATTTCCTTCTGACTCTGGTGGTGAGTACATGTCTCATGAGTTTCAGGAATACCTTAAACAAAAGTCATCTTGTCTCAACGATCTTGTCACAATACTCCTCAACAAAATGGCATGGCAGAACGTAAGAATCGTCATTTGCTTGATGTAACACGCACCTTACTTCTCCAAGCTTCTATACCGTCCCGATTTTGGATGGAGGCTCTTTCCACAACTGTCTTCTGAAGGTGAGAAAAACAAGAAAGGGGGGGTTTGAATTGTTTGGAAAAATAAGCGCTTTTTCAAAATGAAAACCACACAATGATTTTATACTGGTTCGCTTATAACACAAAGCTACTCCAGTCCACCCGGCCAAGGTGATTTCGCCTTCAACAAGGACTTAATCCACTAATCTTGAAAGATTACAAACAACGCCTAAGAGAAAAATCTCTTAGTCCTCTCAAGTTTACAGACTACACTAAGTCACTTGAGGAAACAAACAAACAATAGATAAAAGATTTATGTAATCTAGAATGCTTCTAAGAAAGCAAATATTACAGTATTAAGAACAAGGTTTTTCACGTTATAAGCAAAAGCTTCGTGAAGATCTTAGAGAACAAGAGTGTTTTCTTGAGTGTTGATGTTTCAGTATGATTTTTCCTTGTATGTGTGTAGTGCTGAAAGTTGATTTGCAATCCTTTATATAGATCAATGAGGTAGTAGTTGAAACTGATGAGTAATAAGATGAATTTACGCCATAACAAAAACAGCTTCTGCAGGATAACTTTTTCTCCTTGAAATGACTACTTACCACATATAGTATCTACTTTATTGAAAATGGAGATTAACGTCTCTTTCTCTATTAGGAAATCCATTTTGCAAATCTTTTCTTGACTTAAATGTTACTCTTTCATGATTAGCAATTCCACGCTCAGAGTATTTGTGTTTCTGGAGAATCTTGGAATCTTGCTTCTGATGTTGAGTTCAGATAGTTTCTTCAGACAGCGCTGATAACTTCTGGAATCTAGAGATAGCGTTGTTCAGAGTCAGAACTTCTAGAACTTACTTCTTGTTCAAATGCTTCTGATACTTGTTGTTTTACTCAGAGTTAGATTTTCTTGAACGTGTTTCCACTTCAGATGCTTCTGATCATATGATAATATGCTTCTGATCTGGTTCTGTATCTGATGACATCATCAGATTTCTTCCTTCTTTCTTTAGAACCCTGCACACTTAGAAACTTTTCGTTAGGGTGCCATTTTTGGTTTCATCCTTTGTTATCATCAAAATCAAGGAATCTGTTGTAGAACAATTTTTGTTCTTACAATCTCCCCCTTTTTGATGATGACAAAACAATCTTAATTAGCAGATGAAACATATAAAATATCAGATCAGATAGACAGAAGCTCCCCCTGAGTTAGTGCTAGGGAGTTCAGAAGTTCTTACCAGAGCTTCTAAGTAAAGAGGTTTCTGAAACTTTCTGCAATTTCTTAAGTCCAAGTTAGATAATTTTATATTAAGAAAAATATGTTGCAGAATGCTTAAGGTATTAGACAATATTTTCATCAGAGCTATTAATGACTTCTCCCCCTTTTTGTCAGAATCAAAAAGACATAGTAAAAAAAGAAGTAAAGAGAAAAACTTGAATTCATAGATAGAAGCACAAAGGCAACAGAAGCTAGAAAAAACATCAGATTCAGAGAAAATAAAAACAACAGGCAAGCAAAAATAAATCCTAAGTGCCTAAGGGTTCGGAGGCGGAGGCATTCTCTGAAGCAACATTGCAAGCATATTTTGGATGTTGTCGTTGACAGTATCTTGCTTGTCCATTCTGGCCCGGAGTTCATTCTGATCTTGCTTAAGTTCTTTCAGAGTTTGAAGAACCATAGGGATAGCAGAAGAGGACTCCCCCAGAGTCAGAGCCTGCTGAGCTTCAGCTTCAGCAGCAGCTTGTGCTTCTGCATCCGCCAGAGCCTTAGCTTCAGCTTCCTTTTCCCTTAGGATTTCAGCTTGACGAGCTTTTTCTTCTTCTTCCAGTCTTCTTGCTTCTTCTTCAGCTTCCTTTGCCAATCTCTCTTCCTCTAGCCTTCTAGCTTCAGCTTCTCTGGCTAATCTCTCTTCTTCCAGCCTTCTGGCTTCAGCTTCTCTAGCAAGCCTTTCCTGAAGTCGTTCCTCAGCATCTCTGATGTAGCCATTTCTGACTTTTTCAGAGATACTCTTCAGCCTAAAAGCCTCAGAGGTCATCCAGCCAATGACTCTGTTCCAGTGTGTCCTTACAGATTTAGGATCATCACTGTTTTCAGAGTTAGTGGTCAGAGACTTGACCTTTTGTACTGAAGCTTCTGCTACCTGCATGATGGCTTCCTCAAGGGTAGGTATAGAAAGGTCAGGTTCAGAGGTGTGAGGTGGAGATGTTGGAGGGCTGAGATTTAGAGTTAGAGGTTCTGGTTCAGTTTCTGATTCAGGTTGAGGTTCAGATTTTTGGGGTGAAGCGTAAAGAGGGTTTAAGTCTAATGGTTCAGTTTCAGCTTCAGATTCAGGTGCTGCAGAGGTGTTTGGTGGGTTGATATCAGAAGTGGGATGGTCAGAGGGTTGGTCTTTAGAAGGTATGGTGGTTGTTTGTTGTGGTGAAGTTATTTCAGGTTCTGTTGGTTGTTGTGAAGCGAATTTTTGAGCATAGATTTGAGCTATGGTTGGGGATTTGGGGTCAGAGGTTTCTTGGTCAGAGGAGATAGAAAGATATGGGGGTGATTCTGGTTCTGAAGATGATGAAGAGGAGGAAGTGCTTTGGTGAGTTAGTTTAGGTTCAGAGGGAGGTATGAATGTACGGGCTACATTTAGAACTGGTGAAGGTTGGGAGGTTCTGGTGGTTGAAGGTGGGATTTCAGAGGTAGTAAAAATAGGTTGTGAAGAGAGAGGGTTAGAAGAAGCCATCAGAGGATTAGAGGTAACAGGAGGAACAGACGTACCAGTAGAGATATTCAGAGGAGCTGAAGAATTGCTTCCAGAAGCTTCTCCAAGTCTGGCCTTCTTTGCTGGTGGAGCAATCTTCTTCTCAGAGAGACCTCTCTTGTATCTGACGAAGTCTTCCTCTGAATCCAGGCAATTGTAAATCCTTTTACCTCCAGCTCTCTCCATGTTCAGCAAGGAGGCAATTGACCCTTCAGTAATAACAATCTTCACCCCCAGAACATATGAGACGATGAAGTGGTCATCTGCATCTGCAAATCGCCAGAACTCCTTGATGAGAAGAGGGTAAACAGGACCATAAAGCCTTTGGAAGTAGTTTTCCCATCCTTGTTTGCGAAGCTCTTCAGTAAGATCAACGCCATTTCTCTTCAAGTTGTCGAAATCAACTAGTGATTCACACAACACATCCAGTCCTTCAAAAGGGGTTGAAAGGTTAACATGTTGTTCACGGTCAAGAACATGGGGTTCTCTGTAAACAGGGGTGATGGTAACGCCTGTAACCGTTGGTGTTGGAATGCTTGAGGTTTGAGCAGTAGAACTTGATTCCAATTCTTGAGAGAAATTAAAGACTTGTTGTTGTTGAGCGTCCATGGTGAAGGAGAAGAAGATTGATGAAGAGTTGCAGAGAATGCTTCAGAGAGTTTTAGGGTTTTAGAGAGGGTTTGAGAGTGAGTGAGAGTGATAAGTGTGTGAAATGTGAGAAAAGTGTTTAAATACTCTAAGTAAAAACACATGCAAAATGACACATTAAATTGCGTTAGAACAAAGCTCAAGATTGCACGCTTGGGGGAAAAATGATTACAGCTAATTAATGAATGTCTAATCCCACAGTACGCACACTGCTCGAGGAGAACTCAAACGTTCTGACCTTTGAATTTCTTTTGACAGCTGTCTAGAAGTTCTAGGGTTAGGCGCTTAGTGCTCCACGTGTTGATGTATCTGATCTTCAGGAATACCAAAGGATTTCTGAAGATTTCTAACTCAGATATCTTCTTAACTTGGTAGAAGTATCAGAGTCAGAGGCAGAAGTATATTTGTTTTTATCAGAGTCTCATTTTACATTTTTCAGAGCCATACTTCACTCAGGACAATTTTTAATGTTCAGATGTTTTAAAATAAAAAGAAATCTATCTTCAGCTAGAGGCTTAGTGAAGATATCTGCCCATTGATGTTCTGTATCAATAAACTTCAATGTTACTATCCCTTTCTGAACATAGTCTCTGATAAAATGATGTTTTATTTCAATGTGTTTGGCTCTGGAATGTAGAATGAGATTCTTACTTAAACAAATAGCAGCAGTATTATCACAAAAGATAGGAATGTTACTCTCAAAGATTTGTAGATCTTCTAGCTGATGCTTCATCCAGAGCATCTGAGTTGTGCACAGTGATGCTGAGATGTATTCTGCTTCTGCAGTTGATAGAGCAATTGTTGACTGTCTTTTGCTAGCCCAGGAGATTAGATTGTTTCCCAGAAGCTGGCAATTTCCAGATGTGCTTTTTCGTTCTAATCTATCTCCTGCATAATCTGCATCACAGTAACCAGAAAGTCTATACTCTGATGTTTTCTTATACATCAGGCCCAGGTTAGGAGTTCCTTTCAGATACTTAAGAATTCTCTTAACTGCTGTTAAATGAGATTCTATAGGATCTGATTGGAATCTGGCACAAAGGCAGACACTAAAGAGAATATCAGGACGAGTAGCAGTCAGATAGAGAAGAGAGCCTATCATACCTCGATAGAGCTTCTGACAAACCTTGTTGCTTACCTCTTCCTTTTCAAGAATGCAAGTTGGGTGCATGGGAGTTTTTGCAGAGTTGCATTCAGTCATGTCAAACTTCTTCAGAACGTCTTTAATATATTTACTTTGATGGACGTACGTGACTTCTGGAGTTTGATTAATTTGAATTCCCAGAAAGAACTTTAGTTCTTGCATTAAACTCATCTCAAATTCTGCCTGCATTAACTTAGAAAATTCTTGGCAAACAGAGATATTAGCAGAACCAAAAATAATATCATCAACATAAATCTGGCATATCATGAGGTCATTATTAAGGTTTTTACAGAAGAGTGTAGAATCAACTTTCCCTCTGATAAAATTTTGTTCCAGAAGAAAATTGCTTAAACGTTCATACCAAGCTCTGGGAGCTTGTTTAAGTCCATATAAAGATTTTTTAAGTTTAAAAACATGTTCTGGAAAGTTTGAATTTTCAAAACCTGGAGGTTGATTGACATACACTTCTTCTGAAATATAACCATTAAGAAATGCACTCTTGACATCCATTTGATATAATTTAATAGAATGATTAATAGCAAAAGATACAAGAAGACGAATAGATTCTAACCTCGCGACTGGAGCAAAAGTTTCATTATAATCAATACCTTCTTGTTGACTATAACCTTGAGCTACCAGTCGAGCTTTGTTTCTGACGACTTCTCCTTTCTCGTTCAGTTTGTTTCTGAAAACCCATCTGGTTCCAATGATGTGAGTGCCTCTGGGTTTAGGAACGAGATCCCAGACATCATTCTTTGAGAATTGATCCAATTCTTCTTGCATAGTTGTCACCCAGTCATTATCCTGAAGTGCTTCATCACAAGACGTAGGCTCAATCAGAGAAACTAGTCCCAGAGGAGTATCTTCAGAAGTCCTGAAGGTAGATCTAGTTCTGACAGGTTCGTCCTTGTTTCCCAGAATCAAATCTTCAGATACATTGACACGACTTTTGACTTTCTTTGGGATTTCTGGAGATTTAATTTCTTCAGAGTTCTGAGTGACAGTTGCTTCTGGAGTTTTATCGGATTCTACAAGAGTGATTTCCAAATCTGCAAACTTTTCAACTAGCTTTGACTTTTCAGGGTCAAGCTTATCATCAAATCTGACATGAATTGATTCTTCCACAATTTTGGTTTCTGTGTTGTATACTCTGTAGCCTTTAGAGCGTTCTGAGTATCCTAACATAATACCTTTCTGTGCTTTGGAATCAAACTTGTTCAGATGTTCTTTAGTATTTAATATAAAGCAAGAACATCCAAAAGGATGAAAATATGAAATGTTTGGTTTTCTTCCTTTACACAGTTCATAGGGAGTCTTTTCTAGAATAGGTCTTATAGAGATTCTATTCTGAATGTAACACGCTGTATTTACAGCTTCTGCCCAAAAGTGCTTTGCTACATTAGTTTCATTGATCATGGTTCTGGCCATCTCTTGGAGTGTCCTATTCTTCCTCTCTACAACTCCATTTTGTTGTGGAGTTCTAGGGCAGGAGAAATCATGGGATATTCCATTGGAATCAAATAATTCTTCAAAATCTTTGTTTTCAAATTCTCCACCATGATCACTTCTGACTCTAATAATTTTAGAGTCAAATTCTTTTTGCACTTTGGAACAGAAACTAGTGAATACAGAGTGAGACTCACTCTTGTGCTTTAGGAATTTTACCCATGTCCAGCGACTGTAATCATCAACAATGACTAGTCCATACTTCTTTCCATTAACTGATGCTGTTTTCACAGGACCAAATAAGTCAATGTGAAGAAGTTCCAGAGGCTTAGAGGTAGAAACAACATTTTTCTTTTTAAAAGATGTTTTTGAAAATTTTCCTTTCTGACAAGCTTCACACAGAGCATCTGAAGAAAACTTCAATTTAGGTAGGCCTCTGACTAACTCGAGTTTAGTTAGCTGAGAAAGTTTCCTCATGCTAATGTGGCCCAAGCGTCTATGCCATACCCATTGCTCTTCGTGAACTGACATTAGACATTTAACATTTTGATCTTTTAAATCAGAAAGATTTATTTTGTAAATGTTGTTTTTCCTCTTGCCTGTGAAAAGGACAGAGCCATCGTTCTGAATAATGGCTTTACATGTTTTTTGATTGAAGATTACATCATAACCGTTATCACTTAATTGACTTATGGATAACAAGTTATGCATTAATCCTTCTACATAAAGAACATCAGATATAGAGGGAAGAGTACCATTACCAATAGTTCCGGAGCCTCTGATCCTTCCTTTCTGATCTCCTCCGAAGCCTACAAATCCAGCGTCTTTAAGTTCCAGACTTTGGAACATAGACTTTCTTCCCGTCATGTGTCGCGAGCATCCAGAGTCCAGGTACCATGACTGGTGTCTGAACTTTGCTGCATAGGATATCTGCAACATACACAATCTTATCTTTTGGTACCCAGAATCTCTTGGGTCCTTTCAGATTAGTTTTCCCAGAGTTTCTTATAACTTTGGGTTTTCTAGCATTTTTAAATTTTTGTTCTTGTGTGTGTGTGTAATGATACGAAAAGGGAGATTTAAGTTGGTCACTGGTAGAAGTTTTATCTTCCTTAGGATCATACCCAATTCCCTTTTTATTGTTCTGACTTACTCCATAAATCATTGATGCCATAATACTCCTATCTATCCCATTTTTCAGAAATTCTTGAAAGGCTTCTTCGTATTTAAAAATTATTTTATTTGAAGTTTGTGGTGCTTGAGACAACGCTTCTTCTAATTCTAAGCTTTTTCTTTTTGCTCCATCTCTTTCTAGTGTTAAAGATCTGATCGTATCTTCTCGTGCTAGAATTGTCATCTCAAGTTCACTACATTCTTCAAATTTTGCTTTAAGACAACCTTTAATGTTTTTAAACTTTTGTTTTAATTTCTGATATGAGCTAAGAGTTTCTGACAAACAAGATTCTAGATCAGATCGAGAAAGTTCAGAAAATACCTCTTCAGATTCTTCATCTGAGCTACTCCTGGATGTGGTAGCCATAAGTGCCACATTGGCCTGTTCATCAGAGTCAGATTCTGATGATCCAGATTCACTATCATCCCAGGTAGCCATCAGTCCTTTCTTTGTCCTGAAGGTATTCTTCTTGAAGCTTTCTTTTCTAGGGTTATCTTTCTTTAGCTTGGGGCATTCATTCCTGTAATGACCTGTTTCTTTACATTCATAACAGGTAATATCTTTGTTAGATTTACCTTTTGAAGTTGATTCAGATCGATCCCCTCTGGGTCTTGGTCTTCTGAAGTTGTTGTTCCTCTTTTTCCAGAGTTGCTTAACTCTTCTGGTTAGTAGGGACAACTCTTCTTCATCATCAGAGTCTTCTGGTTCAGAGTCGTCAGTATCTTCAGTTTCTGCCTGGAGAGCTTTGGTTCTGTCAGGTTTCCGTCTTTCAGATCTGGACTTTAGCGCTACGGACTTGTTCCTTTTCTGAGGCTCATCTTCCTCTAGTTCTATCTCATGGCTTCTGAGAGAACTGACAAGTTCTTCAAGGCTGATATTGTTCAGATCCTTTGACAGCTTCAGAGCAGTAACCATAGGTCTCCATTTCTTTGGCAGACTTCTGACTATCTTCTTAACATGATCTGCAGTTGTGTATCCTTTGTCTAGCACCTTGAGACCTGCAATAAGAGTTTGGAATCTAGAAAACATAGCCTCTATAGCTTCGTCATCTTCCATCTTGAAGGCTTCATATTTCTGGATAAGCGCCAGAGCCTTCGTCTCTTTGACTTGGGAGTTTCCTTCATGAGTCATCTTCAGAGAGTCAAGTATATCTTTGGCTGTCTCTCTGTTGGTGATCTTTTCATATTCGTTGTATGATATAGCATTTAGAAGTATTGTTCTGGCCTTGTGGTGATTTTTGAAGATACGTTTCTGATCTTCTGACATCTTATTTCTGGGAACTTCAGTTCCATTTTCTGAAATTGGAGGTGTGTATCCATCTGTGACAATGTCCCAGAGGTCAGCGTCATAACCAAGAAAGAAACTTTCGATTCTATCTTTCCAGTAATCAAATTTCTCTCCATCAAAAACGGGAGGCTTAGCATTGTAACTGTCTCTTTCATTTGAGTGGGCCATGGTTTTTCTCGTACTGGATCTCTCTACACTGTTAAGTGTTTGATTAGAAAATCAATAACAGAGCCGGAGCTCTGATACCAATTGAAGGTGAGAAAAACAAGAAAGGGGGGGTTTGAATTGTTTGGAAAAATAAGCGCTTTTTCAAAATGAAAACCACACAATGATTTTATACTGGTTCGCTTATAACACAAAGCTACTCCAGTCCACCCGGCCAAGGTGATTTCGCCTTCAACAAGGACTTAATCCACTAATCTTGAAAGATTACAAACAACGCCTAAGAGAAAAATCTCTTAGTCCTCTCAAGTTTACAGACTACACTAAGTCACTTGAGGAAACAAACAAACAATAGATAAAAGATTTATGTAATCTAGAATGCTTCTAAGAAAGCAAATATTACAGTATTAAGAACAAGGTTTTTCACGTTATAAGCAAAAGCTTCGTGAAGATCTTAGAGAACAAGAGTGTTTTCTTGAGTGTTGATGTTTCAGTATGATTTTTCCTTGTATGTGTGTAGTGCTGAAAGTTGATTTGCAATCCTTTATATAGATCAATGAGGTAGTAGTTGAAACTGATGAGTAATAAGATGAATTTACGCCATAACAAAAACAGCTTCTGCAGGATAACTTTTTCTCCTTGAAATGACTACTTACCACATATAGTATCTACTTTATTGAAAATGGAGATTAACGTCTCTTTCTCTATTAGGAAATCCATTTTGCAAATCTTTTCTTGACTTAAACGTTACTCTTTCATGATTAGCAATTCCACGCTCAGAGTATTTGTGTTTCTGGAGAATCTTGGAATCTTGCTTCTGATGTTGAGTTCAGATAGTTTCTTCAGACAGCGCTGATAACTTCTGGAATCTAGAGATAGTGTTGTTCAGAGTCAGAACTTCTAGAGCTTACTTCTTGTTCAGATGCTTCTGATACTTGTTGTTTTACTCAGAGTTAGATTTTCTTGAACGTGTTTCCACTTCAGATGCTTCTGATCATATGATAATATGCTTCTGATCTGGTTCTGTATCTGATGACATCATCAGATTTCTTCCTTCTTTCTTTAGAACCCTGCACACTTAGAAACTTTTCGTTAGGGTGCCATTTTTGGTTTCATCCTTTGTTATCATCAAAATCAAGGAATCTGTTGTAGAACAATTTTTGTTCTTACATCTTCTTGATCAATTGTCTTCCTTCTACGATTATTGATCTTGATTCTTCTTTCTTTCGTCTTTATAAAATTCATCCTGATTATGGTGCTTTACATACTTTTGTGTGTGTGTGTGTTTTGTTCACTTACCTCCATTTGAAATGCATAAGCTTGGAGCACAATCAGTTCAATATGCATTTATGGGATATAGTAACTCTCATAAGGGATTTGTGTGTTATGATGTCACTAACCATCATTTTCGTATTTCTAGGAATGTGACATTTTTTGATAATCACTTTATGTATCCCTATGTTTCTCCTGCCATTAATGATATTGTTACTCTTCCTAAGTTTTCTATTATTCCTCAATCTATAGAACGTTATAAACCAGGTCATGTATATGTCAGAAAACACAAACAGGAGGTTCCCACACCCCTTCCTGACGCTGAACCGCCACCTGATCCTGTACAAGTTGAACCACGACATTCTGGTCGAATATCTCAAGCACCAGATAGATATTCATCAGACAAGTATGATTCCTCACATACTTCTCTGAGTGCCACACTCTCTAGCATATATATTCCTACTTGCTACTCACAGGCTATTAAAGATATGCGATGGATAAAAGCAATGAATGAGGAGCTTTAAGCTCTTCAAGATAATTTCACATGGGGTATTGTCTCTTGCCCTCCTAAAGTAAAACCTATAGGTTGCAAATGGGTGGTACTGTGAAATTGGATTCTGATGGGTCCCTCAATCGTTACAAGGCTTGTTTGGTTGCTTTAGGAAACAATCAGGAATATGGAATTGATTATGATGAGACATTTGCACCGGTTGCCAAAATGACAATTGTTCGCACGATCATCTCTATAGTTGCTTCTAGTGGGTGGTCTATTCATCAAATGCATGTGAAGAATGCTTTTCTTCATGGTGACCTAACAGAAGATATTTATATGACTCCGCCTCAAAGTTTATTCTCTTCATATAAAGGCGTGTGTAAGCTCAAACGCTCTTTATATGGTTTGAAACAGGCACCTATAGCATGGTATGAGAAATTTTATTCCACTCTACTTGGGTTCTTCTTTACTCAGAGTCAGTATAATTCCTCTTTATTTATTCATAGCACATCTATGGGTATTGTTCTGATTCTTTTGTATGTTGATGATATGATTATTACTGGTTCTGGTCATACTTTCATTCAGCGACTAAAGCAACGGTTACAAACCTTATTTCACATGAAATATTTGGGTAATCTACATTATTTTCTTGGTATTTAGGTTCATCATACGTCCAAGGGAACCTTCCTCCATCAACATAAGTATACCACATATTTGATTTCTATGGATGGTATCGAATAAACTAATCCAGTGGATACCCCTCTTGAGGTTAATGTTAAATATTATCATGATGATGGTGATCTTTTGCCCTATCATTTATTGTATCGACAACTTGTAGGTATCCCGAATTACTTGACTATTACTCGTCTTGACATACCTTTTGTTTTTCAACAAGTAAGTCAGTTCATGCATTCTCCTCGACGTCTTCATTTGACAACGGTTTGTCGTATAATTCTCTATTTGAAAGGAACCCCTCGTCATGGTATTTTTTTCACACTAGAATAACTCCCATATTGAGTGCTTTAGTGATCAAGATTGGGCGGGTGTCTGGACACTCGTCGATCTGTCACTGATTGGTGCATGTTTCTTGATTCTTCGTTGATCTCATGGAAAAGTAAGAAGCAAGCAAGAGTCTCTAAATCCTCTACTGAATATGAGTATCGCTCCATGTTTGCTGCCTGCTCGGAAATTATTTAGCTACATGGTCTTTTGCCTGAACTTATAATTCCTCAAACAGAGCCTAAATCACTTTATGTCGGTAATACAAGTGTCATCCAGATTCTTATGAATCATGTCTTTAATGAACGCACCAAACATATCGAAGTCGATTGTCATTCAATCTGTGATGCCTATGATGACCGACTTATAGCACTTCCTCACGTCAGTACTCAACTTTAGGTTGCAGATATTCTTACCAAAGTTGTTCCACAACCACGCCATTAGTTTCTTGTTAGCAAATTGATGCTTATTGACCAGTCGCATCAATTTGAGGGGGGATCTTAATAGGAATTGATCTTATTCTTTATTGTAAATTATTTACTTTTCTATAATAGGTTAGATCAATTAGGCAATAGAATATTTGTCATTATAATTTCTAATTACTTGTAATTATTGATATTGTTATATATAGCACGGAATGCAATAGAGAAAGGCATCAAGCCAGAATTCGTGACAGTTCCATATCCAGACATCCAAACAATCAATCAGACTCTTATCATGGATCAACCGGTAGAGGATTATGATTTATATATTGCTTTAGCCAACATCCTGCTGAGGAAACATGTATTGAACCACAACCACCGTTCTTAATGGAGATTGACGATGTTTTAGAGGTCAGGTTGAAACCAAAAACTGAAGATAGAAATCAAGCACGTAACTCTCCTGCTCAAACCAGCCAGAATTTGGTTTGAAGTAGCTGTAATACCCCAAAATTTACCCTTCATTTTTCCTAGAAAAAAAAAACGAAAAACGAAAAAAAAAGAAACAAAACAAGAAAAAAAGAAAAAAATAAATAAATAAATAAAAGAAAAAATCTTGGACTTGGACCTCTCTCATTTGAGCCCACAGGTCCACAAAAATCAGGTTATAAATTCAGAGTTTCAATGAAACAAAATTCCATTCTATTCCTATTACCCTGGCTGAAGGAAAAAGATAGTGAGAGAAGCTCTAACAGAGTTCAGAGCAACCTCCAGAGACTGAAGGGAACTCATCTGCAAAGAACCAATTCCCTCTCATATAAACCCTAAGATTGTTTTGTAAACCTCACGGGTGCAACTCAATTTCAATCAAGCTCTCCAATCAGGTTTGCCTTATTCCCATAATTTTATGCTCTTAATTTGAATCATCTGAATGTATGAGGTATTATGGGTGAATTTGATACCCTTTTGATGCATGTGTTTGACCAGAGGTTTAGGCCTCCTACCCTTGGTTGCTTTTTGTGAGCTTTTTGTGAATTTTAATGGCATGATTCATATGGTTACATTTTGATTTGGGGGCAACTCTTGGTTACCCTATTTTGTTTCTCTAACCTGTTTGTTGAGTTTTGTTTTGTGAGAGCTCATATGACTCTTGCAGAGATGGTTTGCCTGGTGTTCCACTTTATTTGTGGGATACCCCCTGGAGGTTCATTCCGATTACCTGTACTGACCCACTTTCTTTGATGATGTTAGCTTGGAAGGATCTCAGGGTTTATCGTTCCTTTAATTGTTGTTACCTCGGATCTTCATCCGTGTGGTACTTTTACATTTTTCCCGCATTTTACTGCTTTCCTAGCTGGAAGACCTCGATAGGAGGCAATGTTTTGTGTTTACTTTATGCAGGTTCCTTTGTCTAGGACTCTTTTTGCATGAGCATCCCTAACCCTAACCCTTCATTGATTTTTCTTCTCCTAAGAACACATTTACTCCTTCTACTACAGGCGAGTAAGTCTCCAAAGGTCGAGCATCCGGTAGATTGCGTAGTAACGTCGTTCGTCCAAAACCCAATCCATAACCCCGTAGTTAGCCGAACTACGGCTTGCTCTGATTCTCATTCCAGATGAGATACGTAGGCATAAGACGTGATGTCTTAGCGAGCACACATTCCCCCAACCAATAGGTTAGCCAAGCTACAAAGACTCTGATTCTCATATTCAGATGAGATACGTATGTAGTGGATGCGACACCCGCGCGAGTCATTTTCATTTAACCCCCTTTTTTAGTAAACAACACAAGATAAACTCGCACCCTTTATACAAGAACTACAAAAGTGGATCCCGTAGAGTACTACGAATGCGTAGGGGTGCTAATACCTTCCCTTCGCATAACCGACTCCCGAACCCAAGATTTGGTTGCGAGACCTTGTATTTTCCTTTCCTCTTTTCAGGTTTACTTCGAGCGCTTCCTTTCCCTCCTTTGGGATAAATAACGCACGGTGGTGACTCTTCTGTCATTTTCTTTCGCCGGTTGTTTTTTCGCACACTGTATTTTTCAGGTTGCGACAGCTGGCGACTCTGTTGGGGACCCGGTTTCCCTAAGCGAGTCCCTCCTAGCTTTTGCAGTTTGTTTGTTTATTGAGTGTTCATGCTTTTGTACAGTTATTTATTTACCTGCTTTACCTTATTGCATTGTGTACATATCATTGTTGTACCTGTTGGCTGGCTATGGCTGCTTGGTGATCTTTGTGAGATGAGTTCTATACCCGAACTCGAGTGCACTTAGGATAGGAGAATGGCATAGTCTTGTCGACTTGTGTGGAGTTATTCCTTAGCAAGTTGACTTGCAAGCCCATTCACTTGGTGGAGGTCATGTTGAGATCAATAATGTCACACAAGTAAGTTGTGGTTAGACATTACTTTTTCCAATATAGACCTTAGAAGTCGAGGACCTTAGTTTACCAAACCCATCTTGGCCTATTCGTAGGACGTAGTGCGAAAGTCGTTCAAGTGTAAGATTTGATACGATTGTTACGCGATACTACACTCATAAGAGTCTCTCTTGAGAATATTTTTGGAATACGAGTAGTCGTTCCTCCGATAATATCCGAAAGATGGGATTATGACTATGGGAACCTTTTGTAGAACATGTTTGGCAGGTTTAAACCTTAGTACACTCCTTTTGGGTGGTTCTTAACCTAAACTCCATGCTCGTGACTTGCAACAAACCCTTGATTCATGGTTGATCCGATCAGGTATCCTTAATATCAATGAAACTTGGGTGTTGATAAGGTGTAAACCATAATCCACCAAAATGGGTGGTTGATATTAAGGATAACATGATCCATCCATGACCTTTGTTTGGTGTGCTCTTAATTTCTCTCCAGACAGTGCAACCTGACAGATGTTCAAGCAGATACAGCGATCCTGATTCCCATGCCATTGCACTGCATTCACATCATTTTGCATCACATCATTTTGCATCACATCATTTTGCATTCATAATCATTCACACATGTTTATCCATTTCTGTGGGGTTTATATCTTCTACTTGATTCTAGTCGGAATTTTCTTGGTTCTCATCAACGGCTTAGTCTTTTTTTTTACATCGTTTATCTATTGAGAGACTGGAATCAAGGGGGTAGAATACCTTTGGAATTGATAAACATGTCATTGTACTTACATATTCATTAGCATGTCTTGCATAACAGGTACCGCCACAGTGTTCTCAGGAGAATTTCACATGCTACCCACATACCCATCCTGATAGGAGGCACTGTTACCATGATTGTTGCGGCTATCGGTCTTAAAACCCCACTTTCCCTTTTGACCCCTCTAGAAGGTATCCAATCGATGAACATAGTATTTTGTTTCAACCATAGGCTTATAAGAAACCTAGGGCCCAATGCATATGAATTTCATATCAGAAATGAGGTGGTACACCATTTTGCCTAACCGTGAGAGGACTAGTGTGCACAACCGAGATAATTGGCTATATGACTTAGAAGGTCAGAGTGAATCACCCACTCCACCCGAGACCCCTCTTGCCTATGAATACCATCTAACCCCCCTCTCTAATGCTTCTTCCCATGCCTTTGCTACTCGTGCCATTCCTCTCGTTGATCATGATAGTTCACTCGACGTCCTTAGAACTGACATTGCTACCCTTCGAGATGATGTCGCTACCATTCACCTAAAGTTCCACAGTTTTATGGATGTGACACATGAGCAGTTCGATCATCTTTATCAAGAGATTTACTCTATCTGCAGATTCTTAGATCCCAACGTCGGATGAAGTGGTTGATTCTTTGTTCAAGTATTACAGGATTCCTACCTTTCATTTGAATAGTGAGGACACTGCTTCGTTTATGTGCGGGAGAGGATATTAATTCTCGTTTTTACTAGTTTAGGATTGTTATTCTTTCTATTTTAGGACTTGTTTTAAAATTTTTGTCGAGCTATCAACGTAAAACATAGCGTTACGTGGGAGGCAACCCACAATTTCCAATTTTTCTTTCATGTTGTGTTATGATATTTTTCCATTATGTTTTTATGCATTTTTATTATTCATTAATCCATTAATTTTCAAAATAAATAAATTTGCACCACTAACAATGATGCACACCAAAAATTATCCAGAAGCCCAAAAGAGCAAGCCAAAACGCACTAGAAGGCATGGCGTTCGCCACACACATTATGGCGTTCGCCATAGACACTAAAGCCAAATAATCCAAACATATAATTCATGTTGTTCGCCACACACCCTGTGTCGGTCGCCACAAATCTCCAGAAATGCGAAAACCAGTTTTAAACCCAAATTTTTTACCTTTCCACTTCATCCTCTCAACTTTCGAACTCCCCATTCATTAACCCATTTCACCTAACAAATTCAATTCCTTCATATTCCCCAAAAGTCCTCATTATTTCTTCACTCTTTCACCTTCCACTCTCATTACTATTTAAACTAACACCTACCATCACCATTTTCACCACTTTCACTCACATATTTTTCTATTCACCATACCTTATCTACAAACTCCGACAATGGCTCAAGGAGGAAATGCTGATTTCAAAGGAGTAATCTTTCGGGACAAAAGAGACGGTCAGAAGCAGCAAAACAAATTCGAATCTCTGCTGAACCGGGAAATTATCCCGACAAGGTATGGCGACGAAACTTTCTTACGTAGGTTAGGGCTGTTAGATAGTGTAAATTTGATGATTGATAGAGTAGGTTTGACTCAATTTTGTACATGTAAAGATGCAACATATGTTAGGTTAACTAGAGAATTCCCTAGTTAACTCATTTACACGGTACAACCCGACACCGCTAGTACTTCTAGGATTGTCCGGTTCAGCATGTTTAATAGGGAGTTTGCATATAGTACGTATCAACTTACTGAGTTACTAAATTTCCCTTATGGGGAAAGGGTTATATGTGAATCCCCATTGGATATTGATTGGGTATACGATGTTGGCCAATTTTGGAGGGTATGAAACAAACAGTTTTGAGGGAAATTTGGCATCTCAAATTCATAACCCGACCATCCGCTACTTTCGCCAAATATTGGCTGACATTATTTTTGGCCAGGAGAGTAGTAATAAGATAAATGCAAAAGAAATATTTTATTTGCAAGCTGTTCTCACACAGAAACTGATTAACTCGGCCCCATTCATGATAGCCCACATACATGCAGTTTGCACCGCTATCAAGGGATCTATTTCGGTTGGAGGAGTGATTACCTCTATTGTTCGTGCTTTGGGGCTGGATGCAGAGCGTGCTACTCTTGAACCTTTACCACCTCGTTCCCTTGATCTCAGAGCCTGTAGGAGCATGAGGTTTATTAGATCCAGGCCGGATAGGAATTTTTTACTGATGGTCCGTAACATTGCCATTCACGACATGGTTTTACCTTGCCCAGATTGCACTGATGTGCATTATGAGGCAAATTGGACCTTTGATTTACACATTGAGCCCGAGGTTGAACCAGACCCCATGGACATTCATGAGAATGTCACTGCTGATGGTGCTACCGATAATGAGTATGATCAGAGATAAAGAGTCTCTCCTATACCCCAGCCTCCACCATACCACTCACCATATATTCCTGATTCATGTACACACACCACACATGTTTCTGACCATTTTGTAGGTACTTCCTCCGAAGCCACACAAGCCACACTCGACAACATGCTTAATGAGATGTGTGCCTGGAATTCCACAAGTTCCGAGAGGGATAGCTTGATTTATGCTATGCATCAACCACAAAAAGGTATGATACATCATATAAATCAAATTCAAACACAACAAGCAACAATGATAAAGCATATGGGTCAAATGTAAGCCTTTCAGACAAATATGACAAATGATGTGCAACTGATCCAAGCCACCCAAGCTTCACTTATAGGGCGTCCGCGACACACAAGGGCAACACAGGATTCCATGGCCAGTAACATTAAGCAGATTCAGACATCACAAACCGCCATGGTAGAGCAAACTTAACAGTGGTAGACCTTTTAGGTTTCTATGGAGCACCCCCACCAAGAGATGTAGAGCATCTCCGATTTTCACAAGCAGCCGAGGATCATTGTAACGACCAATTGGACTTTTTATCTGAGCGGTTGGCTAGCATGGAGGTCCAGATGCGGGGAAAGCACGGTCGAGGTGGATACGATCGAGGTGGACAAGGAGGATGGTGGCAAGGCCAAGTCCAAGGACGAGGCCAAGGCAGATATTAATTCTATTGTCCAGGTTCTTCGTTCCTTTTTCTCACTCTCATCAAAACATTGAGTACAATTTTTGGTTTAAGTGTGGGAGAGGAAATTTATCGTTTTCACTTTTACTGCTTTCTAGTTAGATTTATTATTTTTTAGTCTATTTCATGATTTTAAATTTGATCTGTTTTTACTTTTTAGTACTGTTAGTAGAGTCATTGCATGTGTTGTCGAGTCTTTATGAGTGGTTTTCTATTGCTTATTGATTCCCCCACTTTCTTGAGCCATACCAAAATTTTTGACTTAGAATAACAATGCATATTTTGAAAGGTTTAGGCTATAGACAATACTTAGGATAAATTGTAGAAACTTGGAAAAACTTAACAAGATCGGTATCATTTTAACATCTTAAGTCTCTCAAATATGGATATCAATCTGAGTACTTGTCATGTCGTAACCTTAAACTCTCACCCTTTAATTTTCCTTAAGTAATTTATTCAGCAGTCAACACCATCCTAAACACACATTATACAAGAAATTGATGCAAATAAGTGTATGATCTTAAGATTAAAAGAGAAAAGAAAGACCAAATTAAAAGTATGTTCCTTATAAGTTAGATGACCCTCAACCGGTCATTTAACCCAATGGTACAAGCCTCCTTTGATGATATTAATCGAGCCAGAGTGCGAAGAAAAGAAGAAAAAAAACTATTTATATAGATCATAGTCACTAACAGATTATCTTGCTATGTGTGTGGAAGGATAGCGGGCTTAATGTGATTGCACTAGCATGAAAAAGGATAGAGTGAAGGATGATTAAATTAGGCTTAGACATGACGACACGATTCCGACTGGTTTGTATAGGGGAGACTTATGTCTGCACCATGCAGATTTGTGTTCCCATGATATCCTTAGTGAAAAAGTTAGTACCTATTGATGCAATTCTAACTGAAATTGAGTTTATAGCCTATGATGTGTATCCAATTGAAACTGTTTTCATGAGTCTTGATTTCTATATGATGCACCATTTTCAAAAGTCTTTTTCATATGTGTAACATTTGCTTGAGGACAAGCAAAAGTTTACGTGTGGGAGACTTTAATAACACCGAAAAACAGTTTATTTTGATTTGATTTGCACATGTTTTAATATCAATTTGTAGTATTATGTTGGTAGTTTATGCATGTTTCAGATAATTTACAAGTAAGAGTCGATTTATGAAGAAACCAGACAAAAACAACAAAAAATGGAGAAAAGGGAGGAAAATACACTGATGGCCAACAAAATGGCACCCTCCATGGCCCCTACCATGACTAGGCAATCATGAAGCCCACAAGAGAGGAAATAGGAATGCAGAAGATGCAATCAAAGGCTCGTGGCGATCATCATGAGCATCATGGTGACCTCCATGCACATCAAAAAGGCCAAAAACCACACTTTGCACTTTTGGAGACCACCAAAAGCTTCACAGCATCCGCCATGAAGTTCGGCACCTGAAAAATAGCAACAAAAAAAACCATTCTTTCCCCATTCTCCCATATTTTTCTCCCACGAAGTCTACACGGCCAGGACTCAATTTAACACCTATTACACTATAAAATATGAGTTTTTAGAAGATGGAATCATCCAAGTTTGTAGGCATAATTTGTATTCTTAGTTTTAAGTAGAAAATACTTTCGAAAGTGATAGAGCTCTCGCATTGGGGGACTATCATACCGTAGCTTTTAGGATATTTTATTGTAAGCTTGGATCAAAGTATTCATGTCAGCATTGGAAGTTATTTTCCGTTTCATTGTGTGTACTCGAAGTTATTTCTGCCTTAATTGCAATTTATCAGATTCTTTATATAATTGCTTTAATTTAATTCTATTTGTTTGAAATTTATTTACTTGTAATGTTACTGTTAATTTCCATTACCATGAATCGTATGTTTATGTTTAATACCATGTCCGACTAAATTGTTTTGAGTCTGGTATGTGAGGACCGTCGTTCTGACGGGACTCGATAATAAGTTGGCATAAACCTTTTTATAATTTTTTTCTGGTTTTAATTTTTAATTTTGAGTCTAAAAAGTTTTGCACGAGAGTGAAAGCATTAAGGTTTCGAGCTGAGACCACAAGAGTGTGAGGCTTGAATCGGATAGTAAAAATTGGGGATTAATCCTAAACATAGCGAAAGCATTTTAGGATTAATCAGGACTTATTGATTTTCAAAAAGTATTTTCTGATTCAAATGGGCTAGCGAGAGCAGACATATGGTCTAGAAGTATAGTTAGAGTAAAAAATACGAGAGTGTGAGATAAAGGTTTTTAAATTAATATTTTTCTACTGAAAAGCGATTTAATACATTAACACACACCAATAAATTATTGAGTCCCCAAGGTGCACCGGGATCCACATCCCGGTCTCTCCTTTCTGATACATTTTCCAAATTTTATTCTAATTTTAGTTTTAAAATCCCCCCTAAATCATATTTTTATTAGCCTTAGATTTACATAGCACCAATAAATAGCGATAGGTTTGATTATTGATCCATGTGGATTCAATATCTTTCAAAACTACGCGGTACAACTGTGCACTTGTAGTTAGATATTTAGATAGACTCACTAAGTCATGAGACATAATTTAATTTCAGTTTATTATTTGGAAAAAATCAGGTATTTGTGTTTATTTGGAAATAATATTTTTCAGGAAGAATAAGGTTAGAGACTATAACAAATAGAATGACAGCTAAGCATATTGGCTACAGTAGAATATAATACTATCTTATATCTCTAATAATTGTTGTTGTCTTTGTTGTAAATTTGGTATGTCTCCCTACAAAGCTCCATTTTTTCACCTCAAATTCTCCATACCAGCCAACATTTTTGTTACAACACGCCAATCATTGTTGTTACTACTTACAGTTTTTCTCACCATTAGATTGTGAAGCTCTTGTTATGAATTTTAGACAATGTAACCCAAATTAAATATATTGAGGTTCCGTGGTAGACGCCAAATATACCGATGAAAAATACACCTTTATAACTTAACTGATATTATAACCAATCAAACCTCAGTTTAATGTGTATAAAATTGTCTGTTCTTTCTTTCCCGACTCCTCCCCTTTTATAACTCCCTATCGATGGCTACCCTTTATTTACCAGAAGCCAATCAATGTTACTGCCCTTTCATTTGATTGTAACCACCCCTATTCATTGTTAGTGGCATGTTTTAAGATAGTAAAAAATTAGCTTGGAAGTTTGAGAAATTAACATGCTAGATATGACCAGCATAGTAGATTTTCAAGATACAAATAAAGGAGGTGTGTCAACAACCACATTGGAAATGGAACTGGTTCACTTATGAGTCATGATAATATATATTTACCTGACACGGTAGCTACCTATGGTGAATCCTTAAATGTGGAAACATGTGGTACTAAGCGTAAAATTGATAATAATGATTCAGAAGCATTATGACACCAGTGCCTAGGACACATCTCTAAAGTAGAGATGAGCGACTAGTGTCTGGTGGAATTTTACATTCCATTGACTTAGGAACTTTGAGGTTTGTGTTTTGTGCATTAAAGGTAAACAAACTAAAACAAAGAAATTGGTGCATATATAGCTATATATGTCCTAGAATTGATATATACGGATATTTGTGGACCTTTTCTCACACCTTCTTGGAATGATCAACAATACTTTATATCATTAATAGACGATTATTATAGATATGCATACATATTTCTTATACATGAAATGTATCAATCATTGAATGTGTTCAAATAATTTAAGATGGAAGTTGAGAATTAACTCAACAAAATAATAAAGAAAGTCAAATATGACAGTGGCAGTGACGATTGCGGCAAATATAACGATTTAGGTGAACAACGTCCGAGGCCTTTTGCCAAATACCTAGAGGAATGTAAAATTGTCCCATAGTACACTATGTTAGGGAAACCTAGCATGAATTATGTGGCTGAAAGACGAAACCATACTCTTAAGGATATGATAATGAGTATGATTTGTCATTCTACCTTGCTAGAGTTAGTCTAGGGAGAGACACTAAAAACCGCAACTTACATTCTAAATAAAGTGCCAACCAAGGGAGCTACCAAAACACCTTATGAGCTTTGGAA
The DNA here is from genome assembly GCF_024323335.1 of Lathyrus oleraceus. Lineage (NCBI taxonomy): Eukaryota > Viridiplantae > Streptophyta > Magnoliopsida > Fabales > Fabaceae > Lathyrus > Lathyrus oleraceus. Next base: position 18,353 of record NW_026112780.1, on the reverse strand, counting down.
TAGGCGAAAACCTAGTCTGAAATTTTTTCATATATGGGGATGTCCAATTGAGGTAAGGCCTTATAGGAAAATCGAAAAGAAATTTGACTCCTGAGCAGTGAACAATTACTTCATTTGTAATTTTGAAAGATCTAGGAACTACAAGTTTTATGATCCCAAATTAAACTCAATATTTGAGATGGTAACATCCATATTTTTTGAGGATATTGAGTTTCGGGAAGAATAAGGTTAGAGACTTTGTTTTAGATGAAGAATCAGTAACGATTACAAAACCGATTCATATAGTTGCTTTTGATCAAGAAAGTATGGAACCTCCACAAGACATTTCTTTCCTCAAGAAGAACAAACTCAATATCCTTAAGAACAAGTGTTACAAAACCAATACATTTGTGAAGATCCACTAGAGAAAGAAGAAATGCTATTCTGGATGATTATGTAGTTTTTCTCCAAGAACATGAGGAAAATAATGGTATGATGGAAGATGATCCAATAAACTTCCACCAAGCCATGTAGGATTCCAACTCAGAAAAGTCTATTGAAGCAATGAAAAAGGAGTATAAGTCCATGAAAGACAATAAGGTTTAGGAACTTGTCCAGTTACCATAAGGTGTGAAACTATTGGTTTCAAATGGATTTTTAAGACCAAACGGGATTCTAACGGTAATATGGAGAGGTATAAGACTCATCTTGTGGCTAATGGTTATACCTAAAAGGAAACTTATAAACTCAAGAAATGGAAAAGATTCCTTACACGCCAGCTATTGGGAGTCTGATGTATGCCCAAGTATGTACGCGTCTGGATATTGCGTTCATAGTTGGGATGTTAAGCAAATATTTGAAAAATCCAGGAATGAATCATTGGAAAGTAGCCAAAAAGGTTATGAGGTATTTAAAGATAGCAAAAAACTATATGCTCACATATATAAAGTCAGGCTAGTTGGAGATCATTGGATACTCTGACTCAGATTTTGTTGGATTCCAAGATAGTAAAAGATCCACTTCTGGCTATATCTACATGTTGGCTGGTGGTGCAGTTTCTTGGTGCAGCGCCAAACAAACTCTTATAGCTTCATCTACCATGTTAGTGGAATTTATAGCATGTTTTGAGGCATCCAACCACGGGATTTGGCTAAGGAATCTTGTCACTGGGCTGCAAATTATGGAAGGAATTGAAAGACCACTTAACTTATATCGTGACAATAAATCAGTCTTCCTATACTCCAACAATAATAAGAGCTCAACTAAGTTAAAACATATTGACATCAAGTTCCTAGTTGTTAAAGAAATGGTACAAAGTCAACCGATTTCCATAGAACACTTAAGGACAAACTCCATGATAACATATCCTCTTACAAAAGGTCTTCCACCCAAGGTCTTCCATGATCACACTACTCATATGGGTGTTTTACAGTTTGAGGAATCTTTAGTTTAATGGGAGTTAATCATTTATGAATCTTATGTTATATGTCTGGTATTATGTATGCATATTCTGGTTTTGAATATTTTGGTTTATAAAGTTTGACATTCAACTATTTATACTTTGTACAATAAGGTTATTTAATAATATCACTAAAGTAAATTAGGACCAAATGAAAATTGACATGTATAAACTAACTTCATGTTGAAGCTAACGGAAATATACCTGAACGCATCGCACGCTCGAACATACAATAGAGTCTCATTCGAACTTTATTTATTCCCGAAGGAAAGGGAAAACATCGATAAAACCTATGGGAAATAAATATGTTGGGTAAGGAAGTCGGTTGGGAAAGGGGAAGGTATTAGCACCCCTAACATCCATGGTACTCCATGGGAACCGTTTTGATTGTTCTCGTTCGAATAAGTGTGATATCTAAGATTACTCGCAAAAGAATTGGGGGGGGGGGGGGGAAGAAATAAATAGATAAAATGCTCGGTGAGGATTGGAGCCCTCATGCCTACATATCCTCATAGTGTAATGAGGAATTCAGAGCTCCGTAGTTCAAAGAACTAATGGTGGGAGATGAAAAAAAGTGCGATAAAGGTATGGTCTGAACCAAAGGATTATGTGATTTGAACTCCAACAAGGGGTGAAATATGAACCCAAGAGTAAAACTGGTATGAACCAACACATGAGGGCCCACAACACTGTATTGGAATAACCAAAAAAGAATGAATTAAGTGTTTGGTTTTATAGCACAAACAACTATTGGTTCACAAAGGAATACAAGATGGAGCATAAAAGGGATACTGTATTTGGCTCAAAGAATAGGATATATCACATGGAGTGAACGAAAATAGAATATGGATGAATCATGAAAATGAATGGAATGAATGAACAAAGTCACAGAAGTGAAGGATTGGGTAATAAATGACTGAGAAAGTATGATTCGAAACCAAAGGTCAGATATATTGGAAATCACAAGAGAAACGGAATTTGTACCATAGAGGGAAACCAACATCTTAGCGAAAAAGAAGGAATTAAATGTTTGGTTTGACAACACAAATAACTCTAGGTGCGAATGCGAACTTTTCATTAGGAATCCTAAAAGGGTATATATGGGTATCCAAAGAAAGTGCATCTGATTTCAAAGAAACAATATGTCACTAGAGTGAACGGTTTATGATTGAAGGTAGGTAGTGGGTTATGAAAGATATGGATGGTGCCATAAGGCGGAAGGAATAATTAGAAGTATGCTCTCCAAGGATTCGCATCCTCGTGCCTACGTATTCTCACTGTGCAATGAGAAAATCAGAGCAATTGTAGTTCGTGGAACCACGAAAATAGAGAAAGAGATTGAGGGTGATGGAAAGTATAACTTGCACCAACAGAATGGTAAAATGGGAACCCATAAGGTAAACTGACTTTGAACCCAAGGGTAAAGGCATATTATCCGAAAAAGAAGGGATAAAGCGTTTGGTTTGAAAGCACAAACAACTTTCAATTCATAAAGTTTTGGCCAAAAGGAGGCAACGAATGTTTGGTTTGACAGCACAAACATCTGGTTCACAGGGTGGACTATGATTAGGTAGTCCTAAAAGGATGTATATGGGATCCCACAAGAAATTATTGTTGGGTACAACAAACAATATATCACTGGCTGGGGAACAAAGCAGTTCGAGATCAAGGAAGAATAGTATCTTGGATCCATGAAAGAATAAACTCTTAACCGAAGAGCAAACAAGTGTTTTGGTCAAAAAGAAGGAATAAGGTGTTTGTTTTGACCAAAAAGATAAGAATAAAATGTTTGGTTTGACAGCACAAACACTCTTGGTTCACAAGGCAGACTATTCATTAGGCGTCCTAAAAGGATGTACATGGAAACCAAGGAAAAGTAAGATTCGATCTCAAAAAGATGGTATTGATTGATGAATGAAGAATGATTGATTAATAAATAAGTTATCTCGTGAAGAAACTGGTTCTCCTGCCTACATATCCTTATAGTGCAATAAGGAAATCAGAGCTATCGTAGTTCAACCCACTAGGGCTAAAAGTAAGATGATTAAGGAGGCAAAGGGAGATGATAAATTGATTGAGAGAGTGGAATAAACTTGATAGTTATTAGATAAGAACCACACTAAAGTCTATGATTAAGATGGATACAATAAGCAACGGGCCAAACGTCTCGCACCCAAAGATATCCAGAATGAGTGTAGGAAAGCTCCAGTCTCGTTCCTTCTTTACCACTTAAGGCTCATGGCATATGATCCTCATCCTAACTTTCGAGTCGGTGGAGAAGAGAATTTGTTGTTGTTTCTTACAATGATGAAGGGAGAAAGACTTGACAGTTGAATAGCTGGGGCCTATGCCCCGTACATAAAGTCACTCTAGACAAGGATAGGAGAAGCTCCATCTCATCATTCCTTACTACTTAAGACTCATGGCGTATGATACTTCTTATCATTGACAAGTTTGTTGGATGAGGATCTTCATTGTTGCTCCTTGTGTTGGCGTTGTCTTGTATGAAGAAGACTTGGTAGTTTGATCGATTCGTATTGCACTAAAGTCTATGAATAAGGGAGAACACTTTGAATATCTAGGGCCTACGCCCTGTACACAAAGTCGCTATAGACAAGGATAGGAGAGACGTCGTCTCATCATTCCTTATTACTTAAGGTTTGCATCATACAATTTGGATTGTATTTACCAAGTGTTGACCTTTGATTTATCTTGTATAACCCGCTCCTTGATGTGACTGAGGATACCTTGACTAAAGATCTGACTTAAGGCTTCGAGCTCCACAGCTTAGAGAAAAAATTCTTATTAAGTGACCAAGGGTATTTTGGTCACTCAAATCAAACTGTTGGGTTATACAAGTTCAAAGGATTTAATTGATCAAAATTAATTTTGATCAATTTAAGTCAGAGGGTTTGAAACAATTAGACATTTAGGATAATTCTAATCTAAGGGTTAGAAATGATCAATCTAGCCTAAGGGAGCATGTATTGAAATCAAGATTTTTATACCTATGGGCAAGATGGTCCATATTCTAAAAATTTATTAGTTTGGACAAAAGTTCTAAAATCGATAATTAATTTAAAATTAAGCCAAGTCTTAATTATCTAATAATACTAATCCTAATTATTCTAATTGTTATTGTATGGCTTAATTAAAATTTAAAAATCAAATAGAATTGTAAAATCTCTAATTAAAACTCAAATTTCTATTTGATCCAACATGAACATTTTAATTACCAAAAGAAAGTTAATTAGCATAATTTACATGGTTAATCTTAACCACCCTAAATTTATTAACTTCTAATTCTAATCTTAATTAAACTAAGTGGCTTAACTAAACATGTGAGCCCAACAACAAAGAAGTCGGGCCCTGACTGGTGGCAAAATGAGGTGTTGGCCCAAGGAGGTACCGTGAGAAAAAAAAAACATTGGGGCCTTAGGCCCAAACCCAAATCAATGTTACCAGACTGGGAAAATGCTTCAAAACCAAAAAAGAAAAACGCTTATGGAGAATTTGGAGAAAAAATCACTTCCGAAACAGAAGCTCACAACGAAGAAACGCGTTTGTAGCGGTAAATCCATGACCATTAAGCTATGGATAAACTTAACGTCAATAAAACCAGAGTCGCCACTGCGCTTTTATTGTTTCCAAAGGAAAAGGGAAAAGTACGAACAAAACCCAAAGGTATGAAGTTTTCAAATCAAAACTAATAAAATGCCAGAGATTACAGGTAAGGGGGTTGGTTACACAGAGGGAAGGTGTTAGCACCCAAAGTGTCCTAGGGAGCCCTTTTTTATGTGTGTATGTGTTTTTGGTATAAAAGATGTTTGAGAAAAATAGAGTGTAGGGATGAGAAAAGAATTCATTGATTATATTTTTGTGTTTGACAAGACCTTCATACTTGTGCCTACGTACCAACATAAAAGTGAGGGATCAAAACCTCGTAGTTCGTGGTATCAATTTCAAAGTGAGTGAATTGCTTTTAATTAAAAGTTAAATTTAAAAGAGGCAAAAAGGACCTAAAAGGGTTTGGATGAGTGTTAGTTCTTTTTTGTCTTTTTGAAATTTTAAGTCAAGTATGGTTAACTTTATTTACAAGTTTGATTTAAGAAAATAGTGTAAAAATGAAATGGCATAAGGCCAAAGTTTCTAATTTGCAATAAAGTCTAAGTTTAGAAATTACAAGCAAATAAGATTTTGAAAAGGGGGAGAGATTTGAAATTTAAGAAGTGAGAGGAGATGAAGATACTAATCCTAAGTAAAAATTAAAAGTTAAGGGTTGAAAAGATCTGACCAGTGGGATGCAATCCAATAGACAAGAGTGTCATATAGAAACCCACTTTTCCTTTGGACTTTAGAATCAAGCAATATCAATAAGCAAGTAGCAAAATGAAGAGCATGGCTTCAAATAAAGATAGCCACATCCAAGCTAGCAACTTCATAGTCTTCTTCATAATCTTCCCATGTATCAGATGACATACTCCTTGAATGGCTCAGAATAAGGCATTAGACACGGGTTCAAAGTAACATTTGCATAAAGACCATGTAGCAGATGAACTCGAGTGGATCCCAATACTTGCATCAGATGAAAGCTCAAATCACAATAACTTGGTTTCAGAAATGTTGGCATTGGCCAAGTCCTTTTGCATATGGAATGTTTCCTAATTCTAAGTCCAAAGCTTAGATCACATCCAACAGTCCACACAAACATTTTTTAGGGTTTTTTGTTTGTTTATTAAGTATTTTAAGGTCTTAAGACCACAAACACAAACATGACACGCAGACAAATATATATCATAATATATGACTCAAATGAGCAAAGGGAAAAATGACATAAACATAAACAAGTTAAATGATATGTAAATGGCAAATGGTAAATGACTTGAATTTAAATGACATAAAGTAAATGACATGAAATTAAAAGTAACAAGAATAAAAGTTAGTCAAATGTTAGTTAATTAGATGTTAGTATTGTTTTACTTTTCAATTGATTAAGTCATTCTTTAGAGAACACTCAACCCTCTATTCACAAGCATGGATCCTTGAACCAAGACATCTTCCAAAGGAAGGAAAAAAGGCCAAGTTTCCACATAATACCCTAAAAGGGGGAGACTTACAATCCCACTTACTAGAATGTTATGCCTTTTGGGTCAAAATTTAGCGCTATGTTAAGTAACCGTAATTGGACTTATGTAGAAGTCACAACTATCTGAGGTCGGGCAATAGAAATTTAGGTGCTAATGCATGTTAGAGATATGGTATAATGAACCATACTCCTAAAACATACCACACTCAAAAAGAAAATGATCAAAGGATGGACCTAATTGAAGGAGAAGAGCGATCCAAAATGCAGCGGAATTTAAAAAACAATCTCCTTTATTGATCCTTACGAATGGGCATGATCAGTGATAGAATCTTTACCTCTTGCGGCGATTGAAACCTTTGATGCAGATCTACGGAGCGATCACGAACGTTGAATGGTGATAACGCCTCTACTCAGTCCACACGAACGAATTCCTTCAATCTCAATGTTAGCTGCTATGAATGAAGGCTTTAAGTGAGAGAAAGAGAGAGAGAGAGAGAGAGAGAGAGAGAGAGAGAGAGAGAGAGAGAGAGAGAGAGAGAGAGAGAGAGAGAGAGAGAGAGAGAGAGAGAGAGAGGGGGAAACGAAATTGCAACTGCACAAATGCTTCTGCACAAGGGTTCTATTTATAGAACCACTTATGTGGGCTGCAAGCTAAAAAACCCATTTAAGTGTATGTGGCCCATATCTTATGATATGCCAAAATCACTTAAGCGTGTGGTACCTTACCATATTTCGCATTCTACTTAAGTACACCGTACCTTACGATGTTCTACAATTCACTTAAGTGCACCGTACCTTACGGTGTTCCTTAGTTACTCTATCTCTCATCAATCCGTCCTTTTGTGTGTGACCCTGTAGGTTTTCGCGACATTAGCAACTATATTAAATCATGTATTTAACATAATAAATAGTGAGCGACATCTAGCAACACATCACTGCTACCTAAGACACGAAAATGTCATGTGATCTGACAAATCCTTTTGTGATAATACTTATGTGTATAATTACCATTTTGCCCTTATGTCTATATTGATCACAAGGCATAGACCGTGTCATCATTGTCTAGTTCAATATTGGGCCCGTAGACATTTATCCTGTTACGCAGGATGGGAAAATTCCATCTAGGTCACTCATGTCCCTCAGCATGCTTCGTGGAGTACCCATCAACTGTCTTTATGGTCATCCAGTTACAGACAATGTTTGATCAGCAATAAGGCACTCGACTCTACATCTAGGGTACATAGTGGTTTCAGGTCAAAGGGTGGTATACACCATTGTCACCATGAGAATAACTTATGACACTTAGCATAACATTTTATATAGTATTCTCATAGCGGGTCAATCCAGTATAAATATTACTCTCAGTATTCATACTTATGTTGAAGACTTGTTAACTCCTTATCCATGATCCATGAGATGTGATCATTAGTCTATATACATAATAGTCTTAATGCTTTAATGTTATCCCACTTCACAATAAAACTCGACTACGGATACTTTAAGAATAGTGTCCTTATGTTTAATGGGATCTCATGATTAAGTCACACTTGATACATTAAACGGACTAGCTATTCTAGGGACTTTATTAAACAAATATAATAAAGAAAAAACCTTTTATTTGTCATACCCCAATTTTGTCCGGGCATTTCAAAAGTTCATAAATTCAATTTTAATTTCAGTTTGCATCATATGTACAACATAACATGCATTTCATCATGAATAATACTTAAAATATCAGTCGGAATAAATTCTTGAAAATACAGATAATTTGGTTAAATCATTCCTCAAGCACGTGCAAAATTAGCGGGTAAAAAGTTTCGAAATCTAGCTTGCAGACGTCAGTATTATTAATCTACGGTTCATGTAGTTTAATCAGATATGCTCGTTATATTTTTCGACGACTTCTTCAGCTGCATTTTAATTCGTCTAAGCCTTTTAATCGGTCAAAATTTATTTCAAAATTAAAAGAAACGCTATATTTTTCCAATAAGTATATTTTGCGCTGATCATTTTAGTGTATTTAATTTAATTTTTCAAATATTTTCATCCAATTTTTATTCGTTGATAATCCTTTTTATTTTTGCTTTCAAGTTAGGATAACAACTTTATTTAAATGGAAATCCTTTGAACACTATATTTAATTCATATTTGTCTTAATTAATTTTCAAAGATTAAATTTTCAAAATTCAAATAATAAAAGATATAATGAAGCAAGCCTTCATTCAACTATCTCATGCATCACATTTTTACCAGCCAGCTAGCACCAAAAGAGAATCTTTTTTTTCTATCAGAACAATATAAGGACGCATGGCTTTTTGGTGGAGAGAAGACGAATAAAGACAAAATAACGGTCCCTCTCTCATTAGCTGGCAAAAAGGAAAAGGAAAGAGGATTCCACAAATACACCACTCACTCTCTCTCTCTCTGCGAGAAAAAAGAAAAAAGAAATAAGAAAGTTAAAAGGAAAACCTGGTAATGATGAGGATGTCCATTAACTCTCTCCACTAAAAAAATACTGGGACTAACTGAGAGAAAGGAAAAAGAAAAGATGTATCCGTCTTCACTCATTTTCGCTTCTGTTTTCAGAAAAACTTTTCCTTCTTCCTTTTAAATCCACCAACACCACTCTTCGCTTCTTCCTCACACAACCGCCGCCGCGCGAAATCCTCTTCATCTCCACATCGCCAAACAACCAATTCTTCTCCATTTCTACACCCACACGATCCTCCCACATCAAAACTCCCTCCATTACCGGTGAACTTCGCCGACCCCCAAATCGCCGCACCACTTTCATCAAAACACCATACCGCCGTTCACGTTGCGCAACCCTCTGTCTTCACCTCAAAATCCTCCACCGGAAACCCTCACCTTCTCCCTTCATTACGCCGACATCCATCATAACCGTGTTCATCGTCTCTCACACCTCCGACCACCGCGCGCATCCACCGCGCAAAACGTCATAACCATCATCACAATAAACCTTAACCTCCATAATCCAATAGAAAACCCTTTCATCTTCTTCCTTCCGCTGCCATCAAAATTCGTACACCGCAACAACACAAAGAACAAATGAAAATTCAGTCTGCAAATTCACAAATACCTCTCAACAATGTCATATGTTTACAACAAATCTGGACAGCAACATCACAAGTGCAGATCCAACTGCAAAACCATCGGAACGGAACTCACCAAGTTATACAAATCGCTATACAAACTCACTCGGTTGTGGTAGCAGTTGTATGAACCATACAATTTCTTTTGATGTATGATTTTGTAGAGAATTCCACGGAAAACCTTTCGAATCAAATTCTCCTTCGCCAGCAAGCGATTCGAAGACGGGTGCAGCCTTGTAGAGAATTCCACGGAAAACCTTTCGAATCAAATTCTTCTTTTGGCTTTAATTTCATTTACTATTTATAATTTCGAGTCGGATTATGTTTTATTTCGATTTCGTTGTGCCGCCGAATTTTACAATATTTGTTGGTTCGATTTAGTTCCAATTTGGTGAGGTTCGATCTTGTGTTGTTTTGATTATCGGGTATGACAAATTGATTGCAAAATAATATGTAAGGATTTGTGCCGCTGCTGTATTGTGGTCATAGTATTTATATTGTGGTTATGATTTTCATGAATATGCGGCCTAAACATTAGATTTAAAATCTAATTTCCAGATCACTTGCAGGAATCACTGCTACTGTTTTTGCTGTTTGAATGCCAAAAAATAAGCTTCAATATTGTTAACATTGTTTAAACATATAAGTTCATAAATCCGCACACTCTTGAAAGCTTAGAGATTAAATAAATCCTGACATATTATTCTGAGTTCCTTTTTCTAAGTTGAATTTTATTCCAATTTACTTAAAATTCTATTTTAATGGAATGTATTCATGGAGTAATGAGTTTTTTTAATATCATGACGCCGGAATGTTTTGGATTTAACTAATGGGATGATAATTTTGAAAGTTAGTACAATTTGACTCAAAGTCTCAACTGTTGAATTCATCAAGTAAAGTGTAATAACTATTAATCTTTAAGCCTTGATAAATATCATTTTTATTATTAATTGGTTTCCAATTGAAAAAATAGAATATGCTGCATGTACTGTAGTTGTATGGTTTAAAATTCAATTGAGTTAATATGAGTGTAAAGTGATAAGCTTAATTTATACAAGCATCATTCTATTGTTGCTAATATGCTGATATATGGTGGAGTGTGGGTGCATTTGGTTTGTCACAGTTTCTAAAACAAATATAAATCATGTTTAGTTATCATGCTATACAATTTAGTAATGTTAGCAATTGATTCATTCTATATCCTATTTATCCTAAAAATAATCTAATTATTTTGGTCCAACACCAATTTTTATAATTCAAATCCAAATCACTTTTCTATGTCAAATATAATTTCTAAAAAAAACCTTTTAATTCCAAACTTCGGATGATAAAAGATGGGAGGCGTTCGCCTCACCATCTCTCGAATAATTGAATAATTGGCGTGATAACGCGAAAATACATCGTATATTTGCCTTGATTTACACTCAAAAATTGTAACACTTTCATTTATATTCCGATTATTCCACAAGTGTTCGAGTTATTTTTGCAGGTATTTCAATCCCCATCTTAAATGAGCAAAGTATAGAAAAGGAAGGAAAAGAAGAAGAAACAGAAGAGAAAGCAGTAGAAAAACAAAAAAACAGGGGACACAAAAATTGTGGATGTGAAGACCGTCACAAAGCATGTAACGACCGGCACGCCCAGCCTGTGACGACCGTCACAGGCCCATCACGAACGTCACGCGGCCAAAATCAGCGCCTTGAAACAGTCAACAGAATTGAGCCAACATGCCTAAATTCTCGTTCCACAGCCGCTTTCCCGTGGATTCCTCACTCAACCAAGTCATCCTTGTTTCTCTCAACTGCCATGAGCTAATGGCAGATATAAAAAGACAGAAGTTGGAAACCTACGGGGACGCTTAATTTTTCTCTGCAATTTATTTTCTACAGTAATTCTGCTTTCTAGTATTATTTTTCTACAGCAACATTGTTTCCTCTACCGCAATTTAGTTACCGTTCCGTTTATAGTTTCCATTTTCCCTTTCCCTTTCTGTTTTTCATTTAGCCAAATTAGTAGTTTCCTACAATGGGGAACTATTGCAATTTATTTAATTTAGTTTAAGCAATTATTTCGAAGAGGCAGCATCCTACCAACCTATGGAGGACTGCTCAAGTACTTCAAGATTCGGCGTATTCTATTAATCCAATTTCCAGGTTTTTATTCAATTGTTATTGCTTTATTATTATTATTATTATTATTATTATTATTATTATTATTGTAATCATGTCTATATTATTGTTGATCTGTTTATGTTCTTCTGTGGTTGCGTTGTTTAACATGTCTGGCTAAACTACCGGTATCGGTATGTAACAATTTAATTAGACAGGATTTAATAATAATCGCTGAAAAACGTCTTGTCTCAAACAATCTTTTTGGCTGTGGTTTTTAATTTAAATTTAATTAACTTTGTCACAAGAGTGAGAAGCTATTTAATACCATTTTGCCACGAGAGTGGGAAATTAACTAAGGTGAGAACCGACAATCGCCAGAGCATGAGGGTCGAACTGGATAGTAAAAACTAGGCATTGATTTTAAAAACAGAGAGAGCACTTTAAAAGCAATTAGAACTTATTTATTTTCAAAAATTATTTTTAACATCAAATGGGACAGCGAGAGCGTACATTCTGACTTAAAGGTATAGTCCGAATCAACAATCACGAGAGTGTGAGATAAAGCCTTTTAAATAAGTATTTTCTACTGAAAGATATTTGGGTCTTAAATTATATACCGATGACTTATCGAATCCCTGACGATTAATGCGTTGCATACTGATATCCTCCTATTAATATTTTCTTAAAACTCAACTTCCCTTAGATTTAATTTTCTTCAACCAAACTTCTAAAAATCATTCCCTTAGCTAAACACAGTAACGTCAGTAGAATTAGTTTGACCATCGGTCCCTGTGGGTTCGATATCTTTTAAAACTAAAACGACTGGACTGTGCACTTGCAGTCAAGTACCCGATAGACTATATTCTATATACAGCTACGAGACGTATCAAGCTCGCCATATTGCTCAAATTATCGACTTCCAATTAAAATCTCGACCGTACAAAATCAAAATTATTTTCCCAAATCAAAATAATATTTTTACAATTTAAAACTCGGATGAAGAAGAATGGGAGGCGTTCGCCTCAACATCTCTTTAATAATTGAATGATTGACGCTCGCCATATTGCTCAAGTTATTGACTTCCGATTAAAACACATTAAATAAATTTGGATAAAGGAATAGGTGGAGCACACCTCATTATTTCTAGAATAAGCAAATGGGAGGCGCACGGATCACTACCGTGCATATTCAACTTCCGCAAACAAACTTTCCATAACAATTTAAATGAAAAAGGGAACAGAAGGCGTTCGCCTTATTATTCCTCGAAAGAATTGAACGATGGATCCGCACCACATTGCTCAATCTTTTGTCGTTCTTCCAAAATATCTTAAACACATCAAATTTATCTGTTCTCTCCCCCGTGCGATCAAAACCAATCAAACAAAATATCTAACGAATTAATTCAACTTGTCACCCCCGTGTGACCAAAACTCTTTTCAAAAAGAACAATGTTTAATCCTTTCTAACGCGCACAACAAACTAGTGCTTAAGCCTCCGCCGAGAGTAGACAAGCCAACGTTTAGCCTTTAGAACGCGATCTAAACAGTCGTTCGTTAAAAGACACCAACCAACCGTAGTTCCCCGAACTGCGAATGCTCTGATTTCCTTATTGCACCATAAGGATACGTAGGCAGGAGATTGTTGTATCTTCGCGAGCACACTAATAAAAAACCTCTATTTCCCCCTTTCCGAGGTCTTCATCCATACCTATTATCAATTCCAATCACTCGAAGAAAGCGAATAACAGTCAACTAACATTCAAATCGCAAATTAAACTAAAAGGTTCCTGTTGAGTACAACGGACGTGAGGGGTGCTAATACCTTTCCCTTACGTAATCGACTCCCGAACCCGAATATGGTTGCGACGACCATTATTCTATTTTTCAAAGGTCTTGTCGATATTTCCCATTCCTTCATTGGAATAAATAAAGTTCGGTGACGACTCTGTTCAAACATAATTTTTTCCGCGACCATCGCGAGGAATCGTATTTTTCGAGATGCGACATTATTATTAATAAATAATTCGATACATGTACCAAAAGTATTGGCCTCCGGGGCTTACACTGACACTAATCTCATTCATACTTGTATTGGTTCATCTAACATAAGTTATTGATGAACCAATTAGGCTTAGGATATTGAGATGTCATTGGCCAATGAAAAGGATGGGATAGAATGAGATTGAAGATGAAGAGAAAGGGGAGATGAGACAAACACAAGTTGTCATGGGAGGGATTTTATCAAATTAAAATCATTCATTCATTTTGGGAGATGAAACGTACATTTCATCAATCCCCTAAATCCAATGATTTTAATCCAACAAAAGTCAAATCAACCTTGACCAAGGCCCAAACACATAGTCAAACTTCACAACTCAATAAAAATTGCTCAACACAATTTATTCACAATTAATCAATTAAAAATCAAATTAAAATGCATTTAAATTAAATTATGTTTGATCAAAAACCTAAAACCTCCTCAAACACCAAATAAATGGCCAAGAGATTTATCCTATGTCAATGAAGGTCAAAGGACCTTAGACAAAAAATTTCATAATTTTTGAAAAGTCAGAAGTATTTTTAAACAATTAAAAATATGCACAAAAACAATGACCCTTATTTATAAAACTTTAGATTCATTCTAGAACACACAAAACGGTCGGTGCAACCACAGTGGTACAAAACTGTTGGCAAAATCTCAACCCTTGAAATAATAAGTACTCCCTCTGTCCCAAAATAATTGTCCCAAAATAAAGGTCGCATTTTAGATTTCAGTGCAATTCTAATGTTTATCTTCCAATTATGTCATCTAATTAATACTCTCAATTTATTATTCTCTCACTCTGTATTTATGATAATTCAAATACGCAAATAGTAAACAAGGATAGTTTGGTAAAAATACTATTCTCTCTCTTTCATTTATTACATTTTCTTAATATGTGTGAAAGGATCAACTATGACAATTTATTTGGGACGAAGGAAGTGTCATACCCCAAAATTTGTCCTATTTTTTTTCATTTTTTATCTGGTCCATGGATTATTTCATCTGCATGTTCATATGTCATAATCATCCATCATAAGACATTCATTCACAATTTCATTTTAAATTAGCATCATTGATCCAAGGGTTTTTCTATTTATGATACAAAGCGGTTGGATCAAGCTTAACTATGTCTTGACTATTTTGGTACAAAAAGGGTGTTTGATTCATTCTTTATGGATCAACTCTTGGAAAACCCTAATTCTTAGACCATGATCTTTAGATTGCATTATGGGATATTTGATTTTGGAGGTCATTGTCAAGATTGGTTTTTGGTGATCATTTTCTATATAAAGCCTACTTAATGATCATCATTGATTGTTGTTTGATTTATGGTGTGATATTTCATTCAAGTGGTCAGAGGTAAGTCAAGATTCATGATCAAATTCCATCAAGATTTAATTTCAGTTCGATTATTCAAGAGTTTTGAAGGGGTTGCCGAAGACCAAGCTTCCCAAAGAGATGATTGAATTTATCCATGATTCTAGTGAAAGGTATGGGAAAGTGAAACTTGTCTTGGTTTTAAGCGATGTCTCTGCATTTTTGTTTTACGGCAAATGTCATTATCTGCATTGGATTAAAAAGAGAGTTGGCAATCACTGATGATCACGGTAGCACTTGGAGCTGATAAGCATTGGCATTGAAGATTTGTCAAGTACATGGCACCCTTGGTTCAGAGACAATTTCATCCAAAAAATAGAGCAGCCTACTTAGACTGAACATAACAATTCAGTTGCTGTCAGTACCTCGCGTGATATGTCTATTAACCCCGAAGTTCAACGAAATAGATAGTTCTAGTTTGTATATCCCAAGTGCTCAAAATGCAGAATTTCAAATCAGGGAATATTTCTAACAAACTTAGGAATCTAGAGGACCATCAAAACAAGCCAATGCTTTTACGTCATTATTTGGCCAGGAAGATAACGATCAAGCTGTTCCTGTTAATAGGAATTGATCTTATTCTTTATGATAAATTAGCAATGGATTTGGAAAACGAAAGAAGTGGCTTTTGTGTTCATTTTAGAGGCAAGAATTATCCAACTTTAGGAATTTCAATTCAAGAATTATGTGAAGGGAAAAGGATTATGGAGTCATTTAGACGATGTGTCTAAGACCCCTACAGAAAAAGTTGTATTACATGCGTGAGAAACTAAAGATGCTCAAATAATCACTTGAGTCCTCAGCATCATTGATCCTTAAATGATCAATAATTTGCGTTCATTTTCAACTGCTCAAGAAATGTGGAATTATTTTAAGCGTATTTATAATCAGGACAATGCAGCCAAATGTTTTCAGCTTGAGCTAGAGATAGCCAATTACAAACAAAGTAATTTATCTATTCAAGAATATTACTCTGGTTTTTTGAATTTGTGGATAGAATGCTCTGCTCTTATTCATGCCGATGTTCCTAAAACGGCTCTCGCGGTTGTCCAAGAGCTCTACAAAACAAGTAGTCGAGATCAGTTTCTCATGAAACTTCACCTAGAATTTGAAAACAATTTGGACACATGTGTTAGAGAACAAGTAGTCGAGGTGTTTTGCTTAATAGAAATCATGTTCCTTCTTTGGATTATGTGTTAGAGAACTTCTAAGGGAGGAGAAACATCTCATTACTCAAGGAGCTATGTCTCATGAAGCTGTCGTTTCTGAGCCAGTGGCGGTTACATATGTTGCCCAGAATAGAGGTAAATGTCGTGATATGAGACATGTTCAATGTTTCTTTTGCAAACAATTTGGACATATTTCTAGAAGTTATAGTAAAAAGTTATGTAATTATTTTAAGCAGGAAGGTCATATTATATCTGATTGTCCCACATGTCCTCCCCGAGCAACACAACGTTCGGGACATGCATATCACGCAACTGCAAATTATGCAGCCGGTGAAGGTGTGAAAACACAAGAAAATGGGGGATTTGAATTGGGTTTTACAAACAAAAGTTTTTTCCAAAACAAAACATCACTAACAAGTTAATAACAAAAAGATAAAAACACAAGTATTTTTATCCTGGTTCGCTTGAACTCAAAACTAATCTAGTCCACCGCCAAGGTGATTTTGCCTTATACACAAGGACTTAATCTACTATAATCAACAGATTACAACAGACATAAAGAATAAACTTCTCTGTCTTCTCAAGGATCCAACTAAACCTTAGTCTCCTTAAGGACTCACAAAGAACAACCTTCTTTGTCTTCTTAAGGATAACCTCCTTAAAGAATCAAACAAAGAGTTTAAATAATATTTTGTGTGTTTACAAGATGCTTCTACACAAGTATTTTACACAAATGAATAGCAAACACTTAAAGAAAAACTGTATACAAAAGAATGATAGCTTTCACAAAGAAAATAACTTGTCAAAAATATTTGCGTAACAGGTAGGTTTTCTTAAGTCTCCAAGTCTTGTTTATATAGCATGAGCATATTATCGTTGGAGAGGAAAAAAGGGGAAAGCTCATTTAAACGGATGTCCACTGTTGGATGGGAAAGGAATGATAATGTGTACGTCCTTCGCCCACAAAAGCAATGACAAGTTTGATGTATAGTATGTCCTTGTCCACGAAATCAGGTAGTGGAAAGGTTATTCGTTTTGTACCATGTATTATTTGATCACATTCCCATTTTGATCTTATCTTCAAATTCATTGGCTTCTGGTGAAAGTTGATGAAGCATGAAATGAAGAAGAAACAAAGAGATGGATTCAGAATTCAGAACCTTTGGTCAGAACCTTGACAACGTCAGTAGTCTGGCTTGAGGTCTTCAATATCTTCAGAATCTTCAGAGTCTCAGAATCCTTTGTCAGGACCTTGATAACTTCAATCGTTTGGCTTGAGATCTTCAGAATATTTAGATTCATAACACAACTTCAGAAGTTGCCATTCTTCAGAAGTTTGGTGATCAGAGTCACATCCAGAATCACGAACTGAGAGAATATTGCAGCAGCAACACATGTCTCCTCAGAAGCTTCTGATGAATGAAATAGCTCAGCAAGCAGAAAGAACATTGCAACAACAATATTGACGTCTTTAGAACTTCTAATAACTTGCGTAGAAGTGGATTTAGAACACATAGTTCAGAAACTGATGATGTGCACATCATATATTCAGAATCAGAACTGGTTGTTAAAGCTACACAATAACAAACCATTTGGGAACCAAAATTGTTCTCACACAAATACAATATTGTTATCATCAAAATTCAAGGTATTGATGCAGAACTAAATCTTGTTCTAACAATCCCCCTTTTTGATGATGAAAAAACATGTATTTTGATGAACAGTTTTGTGCAGGGTAATCACATGAATACATCTTTTAGAAGCACAAAGCTCCCCCTGAGATGTATAGTCCTATAATATAAAATCAGAATGAAAGAATATTTCCTGATTAACCTTTTTGAAGTATCAGAGTGAATATTCTGTCAGAATTCGTTTATCTTCAGAAGTTAGTTGATGTTGTCCAGAGCACTTGTGATAACATCATCATTCTGATATGCTTCACTTTCACAAATTTTAAAGGAGCAGGCTTCTTATTTGAACCTTGACTTTTCAAGTCAGATTACTCTAGAACAAAAA
>NW_026112779.1:0-63363 GCF_024323335.1 Lathyrus oleraceus | reverse complement strand
ATATATATATATATATATATATATTATATATATATATATATATATATATATCTATATATATATATATATAAGGTTTAGGGTGTAGGGTTTTAGGGAAAACAGTTCTAACAGTATATAAGAAATTGTATGTAAGTTTAGAGAAAATGATTTATAATTTGAGATAGAGGGAGTAGAATTTTACAATGTGTTAAAAAAAACATAGAATGAAGAACAGACGGAGAATGAGATTCGATCTTTTAGATTAGCATTTTTTTAAAGGACTAAACTTATGTACAATTGCTTATATGCTGTTAGAACTGTTTTCCATTCATGATATAACAGGTGGAGTTAATCTCCCATTTTTGGAAAAATAAATGTACGACACAGTCATGTTTTGGTAGAGGATCTGAATGTGACGTTAAGTTATAGACAGATATCACCTTATGAATGAAAAAAGCACCAAAAATATCATTGGAACTGCACCTATGTTTTATCCTTTTTTTAAAATAAACAACTCAATTACAAAAATTAAAATAAAAAAGACTTAAATCTTTAACAATATATATATAGATTTAAGGTTTAGGGTTTTAGGGAAAACAGTTCTAACAGTATATAAGCAATTGTACGTAAGTTTAGAGAAAATGATTTATAATTTGAGATAGAGCGAGTAGAATTTTACAATGTGCTAAAAAAAATCTAGAATGAAGAACAAGCGGAGAATGAGATTCGATCTTTTAGATTAGCATTTTTTTAAAGGACTAAACTTATGTACAATTGCTGATATGCTATTAGAACTGTTTTCCATTCATGATATAACATGTGGAGTTAATCTCCCATTTCTGGAAAAATAAATGTACGACAAAGTCATGTTTTCTTAGAGGATCTGAATGTGACGGTAAGTTTTAGACAGATATCACCTTAGGAATGAAAAAAAGCACCAAAAATATCATTGGAACTGCACCTATGTTTTATCCTTTTTTTTAAATAAATAATTCAATTACAAAAATTAAAATAAAAAAGACTTAAATATTTAACCTTATATATATATATATATATTGTAGATGTTTTTGATTGGCTGCATTTTATGTTAAAACACTTACTGTACTTAGATGTCTTGACTGATGTCATGACATGCTTAAGTAGTATGCTGCAGGATTAGCTAATACAAGATTTACTGGATGTCAAATTGAATGTTATGACATTCATCCCTGACAGCAGATGCTAAAGTATATGCTAATTTTTCTGTTATGTTTCAGTATTTATCCCATGCTGATTTTCAGGAAACTAACAGCTGTGCTAAAATTAAGAGACCTAGCATATAGCATATTGGTTAGCACCCTAATGTGTGGAAATTAGGTTAACTTGCTTAACCCTAATTTTATGAAATTCAAGTTCAAGGCCCAAGTACTGCATTATAAAAGGATGGCCATCCTACTTTCAGCATTTGAGCAATTTGAAGTGTGAAGAATTCAATATATCATTATATATCATTGCTTTACTTTCATTGTGTCTTGAATTAGGTTGTACTTGTGAGCCAAGCAATTATCACCTAGATGATTGCATTGGACTAGGGTGTTTATTGAGTTGTAATTGTTGTGTCACTCTAAGCTTTTAAGCGTGAGTGTTGTGTTTCTTGATTAAAGCTTTTAAGCACAATCAAGAGTTGTTTGAAGTATATCTTCACCACTGACTTTAAAATTCTTAATGGCTGTAATCACTGTTGTGATTCAGGGGGAGTGAGTAGGTACTCAGGTCTTAGTTTAGATTGAAATTGCATTGGGTAGGTCTTAAGTGATAGGATTAAACTGGTGGTTTAAGTCCTGAATTAATACCTCTTATAGTGGATTTCCTCCCTGGCTTGGTAGCCCCCAGAGTAGGTGTGTTTGTCACCGAACTGGGTAAATTATTCTCTGTGTCATTTACTGTTTTTTACCTTTACTTTCTGCATACATTACCTGTCTCCGCAGAATTGGATGTCATAACATCCAGTGTGACATCGATAGTCTGTTACTAGAATTTCAATTGGTATCAGAGCAGGCACCCTGCCTGTTAGTTTCTGGGTGAGATCTAGAGATGTTACTTTCTAGTACCATGGACAAGGATGTAGGATTCTCAAATAGACCACCCATGCTGGATGGTTCTAACTATGATGACTGGAAACCTCGTATGATAGCCTTCTTGAGGTCTCTGGATAGCAAGGTCTGGAGAGCTGTCAACAAAGGATGGGAACATCCAACGAAGACAGGTAAAGATGGAATCATTATGCAAATTCCTGAAGAAGAGTGGGACAAAGAGAAAGAGGCATTAGCCCTTGGAAACTCTAAGGCTTTGAATGCACTGTTCAATGGGATAAATAAGAACATTTTTAGACTGGTGCATCACTGTGAACTAGCTAAAGAAGTTTGGGATACTCTCAAAACAACTCATGAAGGTACCTCCAAGGTAAGGATGTATAAACTCCAGATGCTAACTACTAAGTTTGAAAATCTGAGGATGAAAGAGGATGAGACTATTCATGACTTCCACATGAATATTATTGAAATTGCCAACACTTCTGGAGGCTTAGGAGAGAAAATGTCTGAAGAAAAACTTGTAAGAAATATTCTCAGATCATTGCCCAAGAGATTTGCCATGAAGGTTACTGCTATAGAAGAGGCTCAAGATATCTGCAATATGAAGGTTGATGAGCTTATTGGTTCTCTCCAAACTTTTGAAATGGGCTTGTGTGAGAATGTTGAAAAGAAAAACAAAAGCATAGCTTTTGTATCAAATACTGAAGAGGATTCAGAAGAAGGAAATATTGGAGGTGATGAAAATATATCAGAAGCTATAGCCATGCTTGGAAGACAGTTCAACAAGTTCATAAAGAAGATTGATCAAAAAGGTAGACCAAATATCAAGAACAATTCATCTGACATCAGTAGAAGATCAAAATCTGAAGAAAAGTCCAACCAAGGAAAGGGAATCCAGTGTCATGGATGTGAAGGTTTTGGACACATTAGAGCTGAATGCCCTACCTTCCTCAAGAAGCAAAAGAAGGGACTATCTGTCACCTGGTCTGATGGAGACTCTGAGAGTGAATCACAAGGAGAATCTGCAAAACATGTCACTGCACTAACTAGTGTCTGTGCCTCTGATGATGACTCAAGTAGAGATGAACTTACATTTGATGAACTTGCTGCTTCATATAAAGAGTTATGTGTCAAAAGTACAGAAGTGTGTCTACAAGGAGAATAGCAGAAGAAACTTATCAAGGAGTTGGAAGCTGAGAAGAAGAAGCATCTGACAGTCATAGATGATCTAAATGGTGAGATAACCTTGCTAACCTCTAAGCTAGATCAAAGGATAAAATCCATCAGAATGCTGAATAAAGGAACTGACACTTTGGAAGAAATTCTAAAGGTGGGACAAAAATCAGGAACCATGTCTGGTTTAGGCTTTGTTAAGGAATCCTCATCTGAATTCAAAAGGTCAAAGGCTGAAGTTCAGAAAATCAAGCAGAAGTCATAACCAATGTCACAACATCATGGAAACAGGAGGATTAACCATCAAAAGAAGAAATTTCAAAGATGGAGATGCCACTACTGTGGAAGATTTGGTCACGTAAAACCCTTCTGTTAAAGGTTGCATGGTTATCCTAACCAGACCCCTCAAGTCAGACCTAAGCAGAAGGCACCTAAGCATAATGCCCCTATCAAGAAACGACAATGGGTTGCTAGAATAGCTCACACATCTCTAAGGGCATCTACCAAAGAAGACTGGTATTTTGATAGTGGTTGCTCAAGACATATGACTGGGATGAATAACTTATTGGTAGATATACAACCTCATACTACCAGTTATGTGACCTTTGGTGATGGAGCTAAAGGAAAAATCAAAGGTGTTGGTAAGCTGGACAGTCCTGGAGTTCAAGAACTGAATAATGTGTTGTTAGTAAAAGGACTAACTGCTAATCTCATCAGCATAAGCCAGCTATGTGATCAAGGCTTCAATGTACAGTTCACTAAGGAAGAATGTCTTGTGACAAATGGAGAAAATAAGGAAGTTATGAGAGGATCCAGATCCAAAGATAACTGCTATCTATGGGAACCTAAAGTCTCAAACTACTCCTCAATGTGCTTCTTAGCCAAGGAAGAAAAGGAAGTGAAGTTGTGGCATAGAAGACTTGGACATCTTCATTTAAGAGGAATGAAGAATATCATATCCAAGGAAGCAGTTAGAGGAATCCCAAAGCTGCTTATCGATGAAGGAAAAGTCTGTGGAGAATGTCAGGTTAGCAAGCAAACCAAGATGTCACATCCTAAGCTTGGACATCCTACAACATCCAAAACTCTAGAACTTTTGCACATAGACTTAAGGGGACCTATGCAGGTTGAAAGTCTTGGTGGGAAGATATATGCTTATGTGGTTGTTGATGACCATTCGAGATACACATGGATAAGCTTCATCAGAGAAAAATCATATGCATTTGATGTCTTCAAAGATCTCTGCATAACACTCTAAAGAGAAAAGGATAGTAGTGTTATCAGAATAAGAAGTGACCATGGAAAGGAGTTTAAAAATTCCAAGTTTGATGATTTCTGCTCATCTAAAGGAATAAGTCATGAGTTTTCCTCACCTATTACTCCTCAGCAAAATGGAGTAGTTGAAAGGTGTAGCACCTCAAATTTGCACCTATCATTATGCATACATTTTCATATTAGGTCATGGCATATCATGATCCATTGCATAGCATTTGCATTGTCCCTCAGTTGCCTCAAGAGCAAGCAATCAAGAATTAGGTCAAACTAATCTCCTGATCAGTCAACCAAGCAAGCAAAGGAATTTCTAATTGAACCAAGGCCCTAGGGTTTGTGCAACAAGTTCACATGGCTTGGAGGTCTATTTGAAGTGTTCAAGGCAAGAGTTGAAGGCTCAGAGGTCAGCAGTTCATACACAGACAGTCAAAAACCCTAAAAAAGTCAACTGTCAGTCAAAGCAGTGGATGGTGGTCATTCTTGTGGAATTTGGGCACCATGATCAATAATCAAGAGTTCATACAACTTGGGACATCATTTGAAGTCAAGTTCTCAAGGAATTAGGGTTTTGAAGTCATCAGTCAATGCACAATCAATCAGAAACCCTAAAAGTCAACTGTTGGTCAACTGTCCATTTAATCAGTGATTGGATGATTGGAATTGGTTTGTGAGAGTTCATTCATGTCCAAATAGTCATCATACATCATGCCAAACACCATCATGGAAGAATTTGAAGCCAGATCATGAATTTCCCAAAACGGAAACTGGGCCTGTAACTGAAACCTGCCATAAATGGAAAGTCTTGATCCTCAAACTTACATTTTGATACAAGCCTCAAATGAATTTTTGCCCAACATTAAAGTTGAAGATCTTGTTCTCCCATTTCCAAAAAGTCCTAGAACTCTCAATTCCCATGTGTGGTTGGCAAGTTATGATCGAATCGATTTCAGAAAATCTTGAACTTCAAAGGGCCATATCTCCCAAACCGTTTGGCCAATTTTGGTGGGGTTTTTTCCTACAAGTCACATTTGATCCCCTCTTTCCAAAAATATAAATTTCATGAGCCAAAACTTCACCAATCAAAATGGCATATTTTGACTTTTCTCATTTAAATGCAAGTTTGACCAAGAGTTGACTTTTTGATATAAACATTTTTTCAACATTTGGCCAATTGGGAAAGCTCAGAAATGTCATTTAGGATGTGTTTGCAAAGTCAAAATATGCAGTACATGAGGCCATGGCTTGGTTGCTTGAATTGTAAGAAAAGTACAATCTCACCATACTTGTCCATACCATCCACCATGCCTTGCCTTGTACCTCAAAAGAACAGCAATTATGCAGCATTTTTTCTGTCATTTGAGACCTTATCTTGCAGCCAAAACCAACAACCATAGAAGGCCATGCTTAGTTGCTAAAAATTGGGCAAAAGTACATGTGTTCACCATGCTTCTACAACCACATCCATGAGCCATTGCTTTGACCACAAGACAGCAGAATTCATCATGTTTTTTCTGTCATTTTGAACACAATTGGCAGCCATTTTGATAGCAAAAAAGGACAGAACTTGATTCACTTTTCAAAAGGATCATATTGCTTGCATTTTAAAAAAGGTTGTCAAGAAGGATTTCCAGGAGGACAAGGACCTTGCCTTGGACTGTACTACCACCTAGCAGGGCCTTTCATTTTTCTTGCTGTCACTGATAGCCAACTAGCATCCATCAAAAAGATACATTGGCATTTTGGAATTCATTTTTTTCGGCTCAGATCAAAAAAGAAAAGGGACCCTGCTCTTGGCTTTGGATTTTCTCTGTCCAAAAGACAACAACATCCTGCAGCATCACAAGACCATTTTGGCCAAGGCAAATGGATAGGGCAAACCTCATTCACAAAAACTCACTCATTTTGGCAGGCTGAAATTGATTCTGCTGAGATCCAACAAAAACCTCACCTTGCTTTGTGTTTTCCAAAACCCTGCAGGACTAAACAAGGCCATGGCTCACTCTCTCAACTGACCTAACTATTTGCATCTCTTTTTTCTTCTGTCCAAAACCAGTAGCAGACCAAACACTTTCACTCATTTTCCAACCTCACCTTGCTATTTTCTTGGCATTTCAAGCTCTCTGTCAGGCACAAAAGGAAAAACCTGCCATACCATAAACCAAGATCCAACAGCATGACCTTGCTTTGATTGAAGAACATAACCTCATTTTTGCCATCAAAGAGTGTGCAGCAGAAAATCCTTCATTTGGACCTTGCCTTTGGCACTTGCAATTTCTGTCAAAAAAAGAGGGCAACTTCCAATGGAGATTTCAAAACCTCATTTCCTGTCATGAGGAATTGAGGAACCACAAAAGACCACAAGGCAACTGCTAAAGGAGACTGGTTCATTTTTTTATCATTGGGATAACATAGCAACATAATCATTTGCAACCACACAAAGGCTCACTCTCTCACCTGGCCATTTTGCTTTGCATTTCAAAAGCCCTGTCACCACATCCAACAGCAAAAAGCCAAAAGACTTCACTCAACCAAACTGCTCATCCTTGGCCACTCTTGGAAACCCTGCACAGTATCCATCAAAACCTGTCAAACACAAACCAACTGAACTGCTTTTCTCTCATTCACTCAAAAAACCACACCTTGGCACTTTTTCATTTTCCAGTCCACAAACTCCAAACCAATCTTTCACTCATCTTGATTCACCCTGCTATTGGCAGATGTGAAAAAGCTGTCAAAACTCAATGACCACAAAGAAGCAACATACAACAGCAGAGCATACTCCATTATTCCTTCTGTCATGTTAAAAACCAACAATAGCCTGTTTCACTCAACTTAGCATCACTGCCTTGCCAACCTACACAACCAACCTCACACTCTCACAAGACTGCATTCATCCTTGCCATTTGCATTTTGATTTTTCTGCCCAGAACTTCCAAAACCCTGCCTTGCTTGACACAATACCAAAACAACATTTCCTGTCATTTGACACCACAAGAGGTAGCCACAAAACACACAACAGAAAAACTCACCTCTCAAAGAACTCATTCTATTCATTTTTGACTTTTCTGCAAAAAAAACCACAAGAGACTCGAGCTTGGTTTAGGTTTATCATCACATTCCATCACTTTGAAAGCTGTTGCAAGTCCTGAACCACGACTGGAAGCAAGAAAGGCAGCATTGTTTGTGCAACACATCCTCCATGACAGAAGCTGCTTGTATCCAAACCAAGCCATGTCTAGCCAAAGTACTTCTCCCATTCATCATCTAGGGTGTTAAAGGCCAGCTGTTTTGAGCCTCAAAGACCAAACAACAACGGTTTCTCATTCTGCTTCAAAAAAGGTAAAATTTCGACCCTCTCTATTTCAAGAACCATGAGATGTTTTAGATAGGTCTCTTAATGCTGAGCTTCATGATAGTTTTGTTTTTGAAAATGGTTGAGTGATGGTTGAGTAATGTCGAAATGAACGTTGATGATCCAAACTTGTTTTGATTATTCCTTCTTGCTTGGCTCGATTTAAGGAAAATGGATTTTGGAATATTGTTGTGCTTGGTTTGTTGATGAGAATGATGTGCTTGATTTCAATTTTCTGGGCATTTTCGAAAAAATCGTATTTGAAAATGATGAATGAGCACTGTATGTGAAACCCTAGCCTTCAAGTGTAATTCCCAGAATTTTTCTGTTTTATTTGTACGTATGCCTGGCCTTGGTTTGTACTGGCCAATGAAAACATTTTATTTTCAGGGCCAAAACGGTTGTGTTTAAATAAGTGGATTCCAGTATTACCAAAATGCCATTTTCCCAAATATTAATTCAATTAATTTTACATTCAAATCACCAATCTTGCAAAACTCATAAAAGCTTCAATTTTAATCCAAATTCAATGGGATTTTTTGTGTTGTGTTCATCATGATCTCTACTTTTTTATCATTATTTTTCCAGAATTTTTGGATGGATGGTTTTTTAAATGGCTTTAGGGTTTGTGACATGTGACCAAATTTTGTACACTTTGCCAAATCAATTGTGAAATGATGAGAATGTATCCAATGGCTCTCAAATTTTTTGTGCTTAAACTAGACACACTCATGGTGATTTTGGTGTAGAGTTTGTGAATTTATCATTTGTGGTTTGATAGTTATGATTTTTTGAATTAGGGTGTGACAATTTGTGTCACACCATTGATGACCAACTTCATGATTTTCATTGCTATGCTTCTTGACCTCCAAATGGATTGAAATTTTGCATGAGCCTACTCTTGTATGTCTAGTTGACTTGTGAATTTTCTTGGATTTAATTGAACTATTTTCCATTTGTTTGAGATTTTCCTTCCCTGCCTAGTCAAATGTTGACTTTGTGTGACACATGTTCCCATTTCATTTGTGAAATTCTCATACTTTATTAGATGGACATGAAATTTTACATGAGATAACTAGACATCCTCATCTTTGCCATGGTTTTGATCCCATTCATTTATCATACACCATTTCTGATTTATGATTTTTCTAAGTTGATGCATGTTTGGTTGACTTCTTTGAGCATGTTCAAAATTGCTTTGACTTTCTTATTTTCATTGACTGCCCTCCACTTGTCCAAATGGGATGAAATTTGACATGCTTACCATGCTATGTGTTAGGAGTGATCATGATTTATTTGGTGATTTTTGGAAAATGTTTAGATTGCTTTTGAGATAAGTCTTGCTGTTGACTTCTATGAGCTTCTGTTTGCCATGTTTTGACCTAAATGGTTCATGAAATGATGATAGTGATTGATATGAATGTGAACCCAATTGGTTTTGTTTCCTAATTGTTTGAACATGATTTGGGATGCTTGCCCCTTGCTGTCTTGACTTTCTCATTCACTTTTGACCCTAGGCTTGCCCTAGTGGTCCTGTTACTCACTTTGAGCTCATGTTTTCAGGTTGACCATCAAATGGCCATTGAGACCAATTCTTTTTGATTGAGCTTACTCAAGTATCATTGTCTAACCTATTTGTTTTGTAGGTGGCTTGGCTCACATGCCCTAAGCCTTGTGCCTTGCACATCCTTGTGCCCCCTAATTGACTGTTGGTGCTTGTTTCTGTTTGTTTTGTTTGAAGTTGCATACTAACATCTGCTTGACTGTTTCAGGTGCTTTAGTTGCTTAGTTCCTTGTGAACTTTTTGCTTTGCTTTGCTTGTATAAGCAATTTGCATTGAGGTATGTCTCTTTTACTTCATGTAGTCTGGAAGACCTGGCCTGTTACCTGGCCAGGCAACTGTCTGAAGTCCTCCTTAAGAGGCAATGTTTGTGGATGTTTAACTTTGTCCTTGCATAGAGTCAAAGCCCTCCTAAGTGAAGAGGCAATTGGTGGAAGGTAGGGATATGCAATCTATCCCCCACTATTCAGTGTGTCATCTGCCTTGCTCACACCACTGTGTTGATGCATTGCAGATACAAACCCAAGATCTTGTACAATTGTACAGTTGAGTCAGTTTTAATGTGTAGAAGGGTTCCCACTTTCTGAACCCACACATTCTTGTCTTGAGCTCTCCCTGGCCAGGGATAAGAGCTGTGAGGTCTCATCCTCACTTCATCCTTTCATCTGCTTCACCTTAGTCTCTCAATGGCAAGGTTAAGAGCAACATTCACCCAGTTCCAGAGGTTTGTTTGTCGAGGTTGATATGACCCCTTGACTAAAACCTAACCCTTGTTTGAGCCACTTGTTTGTGTATAGCGTGTGCTATCTGTGCTTGTAGGATTGTTTGACTTGCTTCCTGTGCAAGATAGGATTGTTTGGCTTGCTTCCTGTGCAAGATAGGATTGTTTGACTTGCTTCCTGTGCAAGATAGGATTGTTTGACTTGCTTCCTGTGCAAGTTAGGATTAGTTTAGACTTGCTTCCTGTGCAAGTTAGGTTTTGCTTGGCTTGCTTCCTGTGCAAGTTAAGTGTGTGTGGCTTGCTTCCTGTGTGAGCCATACTTAGGATAGGTTGGCCCTTGTGCCATTTAGCTAGAAACCATAACTTAGGGTTGATTTTGCATGACAACATCTAGGCTCGAGTCGTAGTCTCCCTAGAGTTGTGTCTCCCTCTGTTATCTGGTTAGGCTAGAACCTTTGTCCCTGCGTAGGGGAACTACATCGCCCTGATCTTCACACCAGATGAAGTATGTAGGCAGGAGATTGAGCTGGTCTCTCCGGGCGCCTTTTCTTTTCTTTTGTGTGTGTGCTTGACAGTTATAGGCTCGAGTCCCCGACTCCCTATTAACTTGTTGTGTTGTTGTGTGCTTGGAAGCTGATGTAAGACCATCGAGTGGCATTCGGGTTCCAGTGTGTGTTTGTTGGTTCGGATGCTGATGTAAGTCCAGTGATTGGCATTCGGGCTCCATGTTTGCCTGTGTTCGCTTTGCTTGTGTGTGTGTCAGCCGAGCTACGAATGCTCTGATTCTTCTCTCGTCCGAGAAGATACGTATGCATAGGATGCGATATCCTAGCGAGCATGTGTCGTTTCCCCATTCCGAACTACTTCGACTCTGATGTCTATGCCCGATAGACTAAGTAGGCCCAGGATACGATATCCTGCCGAGTCAGTTTCAGTCAGTTTCTTTTGTCTCTTTTCAGCCAGTGTGTGTGAGTTTGAGCAGTGTTTTAGCAACCAATTTTCCTTTCTAGTGTGCGTGGATCCCGTAGAGTACTACGGATGCGTAGGGGTGCTAATACCTTCCCTTCGCATAACCGACTCCCGAACCCATTCTCTTTGGTCGCGAGACCATGTTCTTTCCCAGGTTTACTTCGAGCGTTTCCTTTCCCTCTTTTGGGATAAATAACGCACGGTGGCGGCTCTGTTGTTCTTGTTTTCCCGCCGGTTTATCGCGCGATGCGACAGCTGGCGACTCTGCTGGGGATGTAGAGAAGTTGACCTATGCTGGTCCATCTTCCCTGAGCGAGTCTCTCCTAGCGCTCTCTAGGTTAGGATTTTGGTTGCTGTTTGCTGTTGTATTTATTGCATTCATTGTATATATGTACATTTACTGTTTACATTTATTATGTGCATTAATGTTTGCATTCATTCATTATCATCTGCTGGTTGTCTGTTTTTCTCTGTGTGGGGGGGAGTCAGTTGAGGTAAAAGGTCCAATACCCAGACCATGAGTGAAAATCTAGGATGATTAGGAATAGAGTGATT
Organism: Lathyrus oleraceus; assembly: GCF_024323335.1. NCBI lineage: Eukaryota > Viridiplantae > Streptophyta > Magnoliopsida > Fabales > Fabaceae > Lathyrus > Lathyrus oleraceus. The sequence goes on along the minus strand of NW_026112779.1, from coordinate 51,709 downwards.
CATGGGAAGCGGGTGGTGTACGCCACTTAGCGGAACATTGATATCACGAGCAGTTCAGACCCTGGTGGGATATTATCAGTGCATACATCGGGTGTGCACAGGATGATATTCTGCGAAAGGTTATTTATGCTGCGTTTCTTTCGACCTTACCCTGGCCTAGACGACACCCGTGAGTGGGGAAGGGTTTGATCATTTTAACAGGTACCGTTGGTGACTTTGGTTCTGTTGGTGACTCTAGTTCAGACAACAGTGTGATCAGTTTGACCATAAGTTGGATTTATGTTCTGATCTTGACTGAAGCTTCGACCTAGTCAGAGTTTGCACAACCAGCCAGTCCAGTCTGCATCATGTGCATCATAGCATATTTATTTTTCAAAAGAAACGCAATGAAAAAAATCAAAAAAAAATCAAAAAAAAGAAATCAAAAAAAAAAGGGAAGAAAAAAAGAAAAAAAGAAAATTTTCAAGGAACTCAAAGGAGTTTATTTGCAAAAATTTCAAAACATGAAAAAACCGGAAAAAAATTTCACCTGATATATCTGATGAGATATTCTCATATATGATCAAAATGCTAAATATTTCAAAGTTTGCAAATAAAACCCTCGAGTTCCTTTGATATAAAAGCAAGCATATGCATAAACACTTCATGCATCATTTGCATCAGCGGGTGTTTTGTTATGGTCTCCCGTCCTGTGGTCTGACCCTGCGATCTTCATTTATTTTAAAGACGCACTTCGCCAGCATTATACCAGAGCCATCTCTGCCAGATTGATGGATCATCCTGAGCAAGAGAATCGTGAACTCAGAGAGATATTTGCCAGACTTTGTACTGTTGATGGATTTATTCCTGGTTAACCGATCCCGGGTTGGTATTGGCTACTGTTCTGGGGCACTTAAGGAGCAAGATTTGTTCAAGAGTGGAGGATTCGTCCATGACGATCAACCTGAAGAAGAGGATGCTGCTATCTTGGAAGAGGACGCAGGGGATTTGAACAATTTCACCATTCCTGGTGGTGTCTGCCACAATTGGGTCACTTTGGGCTTTCCTACAGTTGTTCATAAGTCTTTGTAATAAACACTTTGTTTAAAAACCCTTCTCCCATGCCAAAAGGAGAAGTGATGACATTGTTGGCAACATTTTGTGCAATGATATTTTCATTCAAATAATTCATGTTAAACATTTGTTTTTCCAATTGTTTTCCCTTTTCGCTTTTTGCATGAAATTGGTGATCACAAAAAACCTTTAAAAACAAGAATAAAAGCAATCTTTTCATCTGCATAACGATTGCCTTGTTTGTTTTTCAAAAAGCTTTTCATCTCTAAATCTTTATGCAGGTTGTTTCTCAAACCCATTGAACATAATGATCGGACGTCATCTCCCAATTTTGAATTCCCTGTATTCGAAGCGGACGAAGATGATGTTAAAGGGATTCCTGACAAGATTTCCCGACTTCTTGAGCAAGAAAAGAAGATCACTCAGCTGCACCTCGAGAATCAGCAGAACAGCCAACTGGGGCATTATCAAAAAAAAAAAAAGAGAGAAAAAAAAGAAAAGAAAGAGGAGGGTGCAAAACCAAATCAAAAGAAAACCAAATCAAAAGAAAACCAAATCAAAAGAAATCCAAATCAAAAGAAAGAAAAAGAGAGAAAGAAACAAGAAAAACAGCACCCTCAAAGTCCCAAGTTGACTGATGCTGAGTTCAATCAAAATCAAAGAGATCAGCTGCCATGTGTCATGGTCAGTCATATCAGCAGAGAGTGAAGAAAGCATTCGACCAGAAGATCAAGCCTCGTGTGTTCCGAGGGACCCTGTGCTCAAGAAAGTCTTGTCTTTCGTGCCCGATTCCAGGGGCAAGTGAACCCCAAGCTATGAAAGTCCATGTGTTGTCAAGAGAGCCTTTTCAGGCAGTTCTTTAACACTTACATCAATGGATGAAGAAGTTCACTCGTCCTGTGAATTCCGATGCAGTCAAGAAATACTTCGCCTAAAACAAAAGAAAAAAGTAAAAGCTCGCTAAGTCGAACACCCCAAAGGGCGACTTAGGCAAAAAGGAGCGTCTCGGTGGATTGAAAACCCGAAAGGGCGATCCAGGCAAAAGTTAGAGACATTGAAAAAAGAATTTGCATCCCGCTAGATTGGACACCTCACACTGGGGCAATCTAGGAAAAATTAGGGATTTGGCAAGTAACTGCATCTTGACAAGACTGTGCTCTATATCTGTCATCCGTCAGGGATTCTCGATTCGTCGTCGATTGAAGCTTTGAATACATCGAAAATTCAGAATGGTAGAGGAAAGGTCATTATGTTCAATGTAGCCCTCTCCAATATATATCACCGGTTTCAAATTTGTACAGATCTATGGAGTCTCGCCCTTTGCAGACTACCATTCCATCACATCAATTTGAGCTTTTCATCCAATTATTTGCACTCTTATTTGTTTCAACTCAACAAACGTTTTGCATGTTTTAATTGATAAAGTATCATTGTTTTCAAAATAAACAAATTTTTCAAAAAAATTGTTCTTAAACAAAGTGAACGTTCACAATGATGGAAGAATACTTAGGAGACCCACGGTGCTCTCCCGGGGGTGGTATGATTACCAACAGGTAAGACAATTGTTCGTATCTTGAGCATGACTGTATCTTTGTCCTGCAGAACCTCGTATGGTCTCTCCTCAGTGAATTTGCTCAGTGCAGTGTTGGTTGAAGTTGTTTATCTTCATGTTCCCGGCAGTACAACATTCTTCCTCCAGGTCCCTGTTAGCCCTATTGTGGGGCATCTCCAATATAGGTTTGTTTGAGCCCTACCGTGGGGCATTCCCAGCAAGGTTGCTGTTGAAATATTTTTGTGGGGCAGTCCCCAAGCAGAGTGTTTGCTGAAGACGTTAGCGTTCCTCTCTCCAGCAGAGCAGTCTTCTCCTCTCCCCGGCAGGCCTATGCTTGCAGATTTCCCCAGTTGAGAATCCCCGCTGAGCGCCTGGCAGTTATTTTCCCCGGGAGTCCCCTAGTGGAGTTTATCAGTAGACTGTTGGTGTGTTCCCCAACAATTGGTTTTGTGACGCTGTTATCTCCGGTATGGCCGTGAGTGCTTATCCTAAGCAGGTTTGTGGGAATTCATCTCCAGCATGATATGACGTGCTATCATCCTTGACAGAGTTGTTACTCTTGCCACTACGGTTGTTCTCTCCGCTAGGATTGTTCTCCTCAGCAGAATGGTGTGGTTTTTCCTCAGCAAGTTCCCCGAGTGGAGCGGGTCTCATGAAATACATCTCCAGCAGTGATTCTCTTACATATGGATTGGTTGGGTCGTCCCTAATGGAGTAGCATTTATTTCTCCAGCAGAGTTAATCCTACCAGTGGATTGGACGAGTTTCTGTAGAAGACTGATATCTGCATCCCCAGCTGAGTTGATTCTACCCATGGATCGCGTGGGTTTATCCCTAGCGGAGTAACAGACATTCTCCAAAGCAGGGTTTATCCTATCTGAAGATTGGTTGAGTCTTCCTCCCAGTGAAGTCGCTTTACCATTCCCCAGCACAGTTCCTGGAATTCCCCGGTGTTGTCTCTGAAGGAGACGTGTGTTTATGCGTTCATCATTTAGATAAGCATAGCATATTGCATCATTAGTGCATAGCATTTCCATGATCATGGGGCATTGTGTAAAACAAGAAAAAACTCATGCATCAACATTGCAGGCATATCCATTAACCCTAGGCCGTGGCGGCTAGCCAAGGTTGGGTCAGTTGGAAAGAGTTTAGCATCGCGCCATTGGACCGGCTTCAGGATTGGGTTCATCAGCATGGTTGAGAGGTTGGTGTTTTCCCAACAAGTGACTCCTCAGTCGAGTGGGTATCCCCATCAATGTTACTCCCCAATTGTTGGCATCTTGCCAGCTTGGGTCTTTTTTCCTTAAGCAGATATGGGTGTGTCCGATCTCTCCATGTAGAGTCTACCCCTTAAGCAGAAAGTGTCAATCTTTTCCTGCCATTTCCCCACTGAGATACGTCCTCGTGGATGACGGTTGCTTCCGTTCCCTCCCAACACACATTGGGATGGGTTTTCCCTATTGAGTTCTTTCCTCATTAGGATGAGTCTTGTTTCAGTCTGCCTTTTTGGATCGATCCTAAATTGGCTTCCTGTTGGCTGTCTCCTGTACTTCCCTGGGGCATAAATGAATAGTCGCTCACTAACCGACACTCATTCATCTTATCCTCAGCGGAATTTGTTTGGCTTCTACCTACGAGCCGGTAGCTGTAAGTCCTATCTTTGTGGTTTTCTACCCCCTAGCTGGTAGTTGTAAAATCCCACTTTCCTCCCCTTGTTGGAGTTAACCCTTTGTGCTCATCCTATCGATGACTGGTTACTTTTCCGTGGTTTTCTGCCTACTAACCGGTAGATGTAATCCCCTCTTTGCAGTTATCAGTATCCGGTTTGTGATATTGATAGTCTTGTCCCCTTTGGATACTTGCCTCGATCAAGCAGTATTGTCCCCATTGGGTCTTCCCCTTCTTTTTGGATATTTGCTCCGAGTAAACAGCTTTATCCCCTTTTGATTGGTCATCTTTTGCATACCTAGTCTGGTACCCAGATGCCTTTCTTTTCGGTCGATTATTCATTTAACAACCTACAACCCGGTTATGGATAATCTTCCATGCAAGTGTATTATCTACGTTTTGACGGCTATAGATAATATGTCTCACGATTTCCCGGTATTCAGACCGAAGGAGTTTCCGACGATCAGGTCGATGTACTCATGGCACAAGGCCAATTTTCCGGTATTCAGACCGAAGGAGTTTCCGACGATCAGGTCGATGTACTCATGGCACAAGGCCAATTTTCCGGTATTCAGACCGAAGGAGTTTCCGACGATCAGGTCGATGTACTCATGGCACAAGGCCAATTTTCCGGTATTCAGACCGAAGGAGTTTCCGACGATCAGGTCGATGTACTCATGGCACAAGGCCAATTTTCCGGTATTCAGACCGAAGAAGTATTCTCCTCTCCGTTGGTGTCGATAAACGTCGAGTTTTTCCCGATCATCCGTTGATGATTTGGTTGTGTCCTCCTTCCCAAGTGAAGTATTCTCCTCTCCGTTGGTGTCGATAAACGTCGAGTTTTTCCCGATCATCCGTTGATGATTTGGATGTGTTCACTCTCCCAGAAGAGTTTTCCTCCTCTCCGTCGGTATCGATAAACGTCGAGTTTTTCCTAGTCATCCGGTGATGTCTAGTTGTACCCTCCCCCATGTGGACTTACCTCTCCGTTGGTTTCGATAAACGACAAGTTTTTCCCAGTCGTCCGTTGACGTCTGGTTGTGTCTCGCTTATTCCCATTCATCAGTAAATGTCTGGTCGATCTTTTTTGGTGTCTGTAAACATCATCTTTCGATGTCTGTAAACGTCGAGTTTTCTCCCATTCATCCGTCGATGTCTGGTCGAGCCCTCCCATTCATCGGTAAATGTCTGATAACCCCCAGCTAGAAATCCCCAGTAGAGTCATCTGTAAATGTCCTATCTGGTTTCCAGTTGCAAATATTTGTATCTCCCCAATAAATTTCTCACCCAGTCATCGGTAAATGTCTGGTCATTTCTTTTGATGTCGGTAAACATCATCTTTCGATGTCGGTAAACATCGAGTCTCACCCAGTCATCGGTAAATGTCTGGTCATTTCTTTTGATGTCGGTAAACATCATCTTTCGATGTCGGTAAACATCGAGTCTCATCCCAGTCATCGGTAAATGTCTGGTCAATAAAATCAAAAATCCCCAGAAGTCGTCGGTAAACGTCTTGTCTGGTATCACCACAAAGAGTTTGTTCCTCCCCGAGTGGAGACGCCATCGGTAAATGGCCCAGTTTTCTTCGATATCGGTAAATATCGAATTCCCAGTTGCAGCATGCCATCGGTAAATGGTCTTTCTAGGGTTGACATCGGTAAATGTCGAGTTTCTTTAAAGCCACCATCGGTAAATGGTCTGGCTTCCTTTCTACATCAAATCTGTTTCCCAGCAGCCATCGGTAAATGGTCTGGCTGAAGTTGATATCGGTAAATATCAAGTTCTAACCATCGGTAAATGGTTTCGCTTTTCAAAATCTGTTTCCCAGCAGCCATCGGTAAATGGTCTGGCTGAAGTTGATATCGGTAAATATCAAGTTCTAACCATCGGTAAATGGTTTTGCTTTTCAAAATCTGTTTCCCAGCAGCCATCGGTAAATGGTCTGGCTGAAGTTGATATCGGTAAATATCAAGTTCTAACCATCGGTAAATGGTTTTGCTTTTCAGAAGTTTGTTTCCCAGCCGCCATCGGTAAATGGTCGTGCCGAAGTTGATATCGGTAAATATCAAGATTCCAGTTTCCAACCATCGGTAAATGGTTTTGCTTTTTCTGAGGCTGTCATGCAGTTTGTCATCGGTAAATGACGTGGTTCTTTTTGTATCATATCCAGTACTGTGCAAATTCTACGGTTCTTTGGTATTCAATCCCTGTTTACCCTGAAAGTCTGACAGCCGTTGCTATCATCCGTTCGGGTTCCCAGCTGATTGAATAGGGGCAGCTGTAGCACCTCAAATTTGCACCTATCATTATGCATACATTTTCATATTAGGTCATGGCATATCATGATCCATTGCATAGCATTTGCATTGTCCCTCAGTTGCCTCAAGAGCAAGCAATCAAGAATTAGGTCAAACTAATCTCCTGATCAGTCAACCAAGCAAGCAAAGGAATTTCTAATTGAACCAAGGCCCTAGGGTTTGTGCAACAAGTTCACATGGCTTGGAGGTCTATTTGAAGTGTTCAAGGCAAGAGTTGAAGGCTCAGAGGTCAGCAGTTCATACACAGACAGTCAAAAACCCTAAAAAAGTCAACTGTCAGTCAAAGCAGTGGATGGTGGTCATTCTTGTGGAATTTGGGCACCATGATCAATAATCAAGAGTTCATACAACTTGGGACATCATTTGAAGTCAAGTTCTCAAGGAATTAGGGTTTTGAAGTCATCAGTCAATGCACAATCAATCAGAAACCCTAAAAGTCAACTGTTGGTCAACTGTCCATTTAATCAGTGATTGGATGATTGGAATTGGTTTGTGAGAGTTCATTCATGTCCAAATAGTCATCATACATCATGCCAAACACCATCATGGAAGAATTTGAAGCCAGATCATGAATTTCCCAAAACGGAAACTGGGCCTGTAACTGAAACCTGCCATAAATGGAAAGTCTTGATCCTCAAACTTACATTTTGATACAAGCCTCAAATGAATTTTTGCCCAACATTAAAGTTGAAGATCTTGTTCTCCCATTTCCAAAAAGTCCTAGAACTCTCAATTCCCATGTGTGGTTGGCAAGTTATGATCGAATCGATTTCAGAAAATCTTGAACTTCAAAGGGCCATATCTCCCAAACCGTTTGGCCAATTTTGGTGGGGTTTTTTCCTACAAGTCACATTTGATCCCCTCTTTCCAAAAATATAAATTTCATGAGCCAAAACTTCACCAATCAAAATGGCATATTTTGACTTTTCTCATTTAAATGCAAGTTTGACCAAGAGTTGACTTTTTGATATAAACATTTTTTCAACATTTGGCCAATTGGGAAAGCTCAGAAATGTCATTTAGGATGTGTTTGCAAAGTCAAAATATGCAGTACATGAGGCCATGGCTTGGTTGCTTGAATTGTAAGAAAAGTACAATCTCACCATACTTGTCCATACCATCCACCATGCCTTGCCTTGTACCTCAAAAGAACAGCAATTATGCAGCATTTTTTCTGTCATTTGAGACCTTATCTTGCAGCCAAAACCAACAACCATAGAAGGCCATGCTTAGTTGCTAAAAATTGGGCAAAAGTACATGTGTTCACCATGCTTCTACAACCACATCCATGAGCCATTGCTTTGACCACAAGACAGCAGAATTCATCATGTTTTTTCTGTCATTTTGAACACAATTGGCAGCCATTTTGATAGCAAAAAAGGACAGAACTTGATTCACTTTTCAAAAGGATCATATTGCTTGCATTTTAAAAAAGGTTGTCAAGAAGGATTTCCAGGAGGACAAGGACCTTGCCTTGGACTGTACTACCACCTAGCAGGGCCTTTCATTTTTCTTGCTGTCACTGATAGCCAACTAGCATCCATCAAAAAGATACATTGGCATTTTGGAATTCATTTTTTTCGGCTCAGATCAAAAAAGAAAAGGGACCCTGCTCTTGGCTTTGGATTTTCTCTGTCCAAAAGACAACAACATCCTGCAGCATCACAAGACCATTTTGGCCAAGGCAAATGGATAGGGCAAACCTCATTCACAAAAACTCACTCATTTTGGCAGGCTGAAATTGATTCTGCTGAGATCCAACAAAAACCTCACCTTGCTTTGTGTTTTCCAAAACCCTGCAGGACTAAACAAGGCCATGGCTCACTCTCTCAACTGACCTAACTATTTGCATCTCTTTTTTCTTCTGTCCAAAACCAGTAGCAGACCAAACACTTTCACTCATTTTCCAACCTCACCTTGCTATTTTCTTGGCATTTCAAGCTCTCTGTCAGGCACAAAAGGAAAAACCTGCCATACCATAAACCAAGATCCAACAGCATGACCTTGCTTTGATTGAAGAACATAACCTCATTTTTGCCATCAAAGAGTGTGCAGCAGAAAATCCTTCATTTGGACCTTGCCTTTGGCACTTGCAATTTCTGTCAAAAAAAGAGGGCAACTTCCAATGGAGATTTCAAAACCTCATTTCCTGTCATGAGGAATTGAGGAACCACAAAAGACCACAAGGCAACTGCTAAAGGAGACTGGTTCATTTTTTTATCATTGGGATAACATAGCAACATAATCATTTGCAACCACACAAAGGCTCACTCTCTCACCTGGCCATTTTGCTTTGCATTTCAAAAGCCCTGTCACCACATCCAACAGCAAAAAGCCAAAAGACTTCACTCAACCAAACTGCTCATCCTTGGCCACTCTTGGAAACCCTGCACAGTATCCATCAAAACCTGTCAAACACAAACCAACTGAACTGCTTTTCTCTCATTCACTCAAAAAACCACACCTTGGCACTTTTTCATTTTCCAGTCCACAAACTCCAAACCAATCTTTCACTCATCTTGATTCACCCTGCTATTGGCAGATGTGAAAAAGCTGTCAAAACTCAATGACCACAAAGAAGCAACATACAACAGCAGAGCATACTCCATTATTCCTTCTGTCATGTTAAAAACCAACAATAGCCTGTTTCACTCAACTTAGCATCACTGCCTTGCCAACCTACACAACCAACCTCACACTCTCACAAGACTGCATTCATCCTTGCCATTTGCATTTTGATTTTTCTGCCCAGAACTTCCAAAACCCTGCCTTGCTTGACACAATACCAAAACAACATTTCCTGTCATTTGACACCACAAGAGGTAGCCACAAAACACACAACAGAAAAACTCACCTCTCAAAGAACTCATTCTATTCATTTTTGACTTTTCTGCAAAAAAAACCACAAGAGACTCGAGCTTGGTTTAGGTTTATCATCACATTCCATCACTTTGAAAGCTGTTGCAAGTCCTGAACCACGACTGGAAGCAAGAAAGGCAGCATTGTTTGTGCAACACATCCTCCATGACAGAAGCTGCTTGTATCCAAACCAAGCCATGTCTAGCCAAAGTACTTCTCCCATTCATCATCTAGGGTGTTAAAGGCCAGCTGTTTTGAGCCTCAAAGACCAAACAACAACGGTTTCTCATTCTGCTTCAAAAAAGGTAAAATTTCGACCCTCTCTATTTCAAGAACCATGAGATGTTTTAGATAGGTCTCTTAATGCTGAGCTTCATGATAGTTTTGTTTTTGAAAATGGTTGAGTGATGGTTGAGTAATGTCGAAATGAACGTTGATGATCCAAACTTGTTTTGATTATTCCTTCTTGCTTGGCTCGATTTAAGGAAAATGGATTTTGGAATATTGTTGTGCTTGGTTTGTTGATGAGAATGATGTGCTTGATTTCAATTTTCTGGGCATTTTCGAAAAAATCGTATTTGAAAATGATGAATGAGCACTGTATGTGAAACCCTAGCCTTCAAGTGTAATTCCCAGAATTTTTCTGTTTTATTTGTACGTATGCCTGGCCTTGGTTTGTACTGGCCAATGAAAACATTTTATTTTCAGGGCCAAAACGGTTGTGTTTAAATAAGTGGATTCCAGTATTACCAAAATGCCATTTTCCCAAATATTAATTCAATTAATTTTACATTCAAATCACCAATCTTGCAAAACTCATAAAAGCTTCAATTTTAATCCAAATTCAATGGGATTTTTTGTGTTGTGTTCATCATGATCTCTACTTTTTTATCATTATTTTTCCAGAATTTTTGGATGGATGGTTTTTTAAATGGCTTTAGGGTTTGTGACATGTGACCAAATTTTGTACACTTTGCCAAATCAATTGTGAAATGATGAGAATGTATCCAATGGCTCTCAAATTTTTTGTGCTTAAACTAGACACACTCATGGTGATTTTGGTGTAGAGTTTGTGAATTTATCATTTGTGGTTTGATAGTTATGATTTTTTGAATTAGGGTGTGACAATTTGTGTCACACCATTGATGACCAACTTCATGATTTTCATTGCTATGCTTCTTGACCTCCAAATGGATTGAAATTTTGCATGAGCCTACTCTTGTATGTCTAGTTGACTTGTGAATTTTCTTGGATTTAATTGAACTATTTTCCATTTGTTTGAGATTTTCCTTCCCTGCCTAGTCAAATGTTGACTTTGTGTGACACATGTTCCCATTTCATTTGTGAAATTCTCATACTTTATTAGATGGACATGAAATTTTACATGAGATAACTAGACATCCTCATCTTTGCCATGGTTTTGATCCCATTCATTTATCATACACCATTTCTGATTTATGATTTTTCTAAGTTGATGCATGTTTGGTTGACTTCTTTGAGCATGTTCAAAATTGCTTTGACTTTCTTATTTTCATTGACTGCCCTCCACTTGTCCAAATGGGATGAAATTTGACATGCTTACCATGCTATGTGTTAGGAGTGATCATGATTTATTTGGTGATTTTTGGAAAATGTTTAGATTGCTTTTGAGATAAGTCTTGCTGTTGACTTCTATGAGCTTCTGTTTGCCATGTTTTGACCTAAATGGTTCATGAAATGATGATAGTGACTGATATGAATGTGAACCCAATTGGTTTTGTTTCCTAATTGTTTGAACATGATTTGGGATGCTTGCCCCTTGCTGTCTTGACTTTCTCATTCACTTTTGACCCTAGGCTTGCCCTAGTGGTCCTGTTACTCACTTTGAGCTCATGTTTTCAGGTTGACCATCAAATGGCCATTGAGACCAATTCTTTTTGATTGAGCTTACTCAAGTATCATTGTCTAACCTATTTGTTTTGTAGGTGGCTTGGCTCACATGCCCTAAGCCTTGTGCCTTGCACATCCTTGTGCCCCCTAATTGACTGTTGGTGCTTGTTTCTGTTTGTTTTGTTTGAAGTTGCATACTAACATCTGCTTGACTGTTTCAGGTGCTTTAGTTGCTTAGTTCCTTGTGAACTTTTTGCTTTGCTTTGCTTGTATAAGCAATTTGCATTGAGGTATGTCTCTTTTACTTCATGTAGTCTGGAAGACCTGGCCTGTTACCTGGCCAGGCAACTGTCTGAAGTCCTCCTTAAGAGGCAATGTTTGTGGATGTTTAACTTTGTCCTTGCATAGAGTCAAAGCCCTCCTAAGTGAAGAGGCAATTGGTGGAAGGTAGGGATATGCAATCTATCCCCCACTATTCAGTGTGTCATCTGCCTTGCTCACACCACTGTGTTGATGCATTGCAGATACAAACCCAAGATCTTGTACAATTGTACAGTTGAGTCAGTTTTAATGTGTAGAAGGGTTCCCACTTTCTGAACCCACACATTCTTGTCTTGAGCTCTCCCTGGCCAGGGATAAGAGCTGTGAGGTCTCATCCTCACTTCATCCTTTCATCTGCTTCACCTTAGTCTCTCAATGGCAAGGTTAAGAGCAACATTCACCCAGTTCCAGAGGTTTGTTTGTCGAGGTTGATATGACCCCTTGACTAAAACCTAACCCTTGTTTGAGCCACTTGTTTGTGTATAGCGTGTGCTATCTGTGCTTGTAGGATTGTTTGACTTGCTTCCTGTGCAAGATAGGATTGTTTGGCTTGCTTCCTGTGCAAGATAGGATTGTTTGACTTGCTTCCTGTGCAAGATAGGATTGTTTGACTTGCTTCCTGTGCAAGTTAGGATTAGTTTAGACTTGCTTCCTGTGCAAGTTAGGTTTTGCTTGGCTTGCTTCCTGTGCAAGTTAAGTGTGTGTGGCTTGCTTCCTGTGTGAGCCATACTTAGGATAGGTTGGCCCTTGTGCCATTTAGCTAGAAACCATAACTTAGGGTTGATTTTGCATGACAACATCTAGGCTCGAGTCGTAGTCTCCCTAGAGTTGTGTCTCCCTCTGTTATCTGGTTAGGCTAGAACCTTTGTCCCTGCGTAGGGGAACTACATCGCCCTGATCTTCACACCAGATGAAGTATGTAGGCAGGAGATTGAGCTGATCTCTCCGGGCGCCTTTTCTTTTCTTTTGTGTGTGTGCTTGACAGTTATAGGCTCGAGTCCCCGACTCCCTATTAACTTGTTGTGTTGTTGTGTGCTTGGAAGCTGATGTAAGACCATCGAGTGGCATTCGGGTTCCAGTGTGTGTTTGTTGGTTCGGATGCTGATGTAAGTCCAGTGATTGGCATTCGGGCTCCATGTTTGCCTGTGTTCGCTTTGCTTGTGTGTGTGTCAGCCGAGCTACGAATGCTCTGATTCTTCTCTCGTCCGAGAAGATACGTATGCATAGGATGCGATATCCTAGCGAGCATGTGTCGTTTCCCCATTCCGAACTACTTCGACTCTGATGTCTATGCCCGATAGACTAAGTAGGCCCAGGATACGATATCCTGCCGAGTCAGTTTCAGTCAGTTTCTTTTGTCTCTTTTCAGCCAGTGTGTGTGAGTTTGAGCAGTGTTTTAGCAACCAATTTTCCTTTCTAGTGTGCGTGGATCCCGTAGAGTACTACGGATGCGTAGGGGTGCTAATACCTTCCCTTCGCATAACCGACTCCCGAACCCATTCTCTTTGGTCGCGAGACCATGTTCTTTCCCAGGTTTACTTCGAGCGTTTCCTTTCCCTCTTTTGGGATAAATAACGCACGGTGGCGGCTCTGTTGTTCTTGTTTTCCCGCCGGTTTATCGCGCGATGCGACAAAAGGAAGAACAGAACTATTCAAGAATCTGCTAGAGCTATGATTCATGCAAAGAAGCTTCCTATGCACTTTTGGGTTGAAGCTATGAATACAGATTGTTATGTTCACAACAGAGTTACCTTGAGAAAGGGAACCTCTTCCACTCTGTATGAAATATGGAAAGGCAGAAAACCTACTGTGAAGTACTTTCATATCTTTGGAAGCAAATGTTACATTCTTACAGATCGTGAACAGAGAAGAAAAATGGACCCCAAAAATGATGAGGGTATATTCCTGGGATACTCTACTAACAACAGAGCATACAGAGTTTTCAACTCCAGAACTAATGTCCTGATGGAATCCATAAATGTTATTGTTGATGATAAAGATGAAGAATCCAATGTCATAGAGGATGTTGGAACATTCCTTGAGACTTCAACAGAAAAAGTACAGGATACTCCTCCTGGACTTGAGTTAGAAGCATCCAACAAGGTGCCTTCTATCAGGATTCAGAAAGACCACCCTAAGGATCTTATCATAGGAGATCCCAATAGTGGTGTGATTACCAGATCAAGGGAGAATAGCTCAAATTCCTGCTTTGTATCCAAGGTTGAACCTAAAAATGTGAAAGAAGCTCTGAATGATGAATATTGGATCAATGCTATGCAAGATGAACTGGAGCAGTTTAAAAGGAATGAAGTATGGGAGTTAGTTCCAAGACCTGAAGGGACTAACATCATTGGTACCAAGTGGATTTACAAGAACAAGTCTGATGAGAAAGAAGTAATCACTAGGAATAAAGCAAGACTAGTGGCACAAGGGTACACTCAATTTGAAGGGGTTGATTTTGATGAGATTTTTGCACCTGTTGCAAGACTTGAGTCAATAAGGTTGTTGTTAGGTGTTGCCTGCATTCTGAAGTTCAAATTGTTCCAAATGGATGTGAAGAGTGCCTTTTTAAATGGCTACTTGAATGAAGAACTCTATGTGGTACAACCTAAAGGGTTCAGTGATCCTAATCTACCAAAACATGTGTACAAGTTGAGGAAAGTCTGTATGGATTGAAGCAAGCTCCTAGAGCTTGGTATGAGAGGCTGACTGGATTTCTGACTACTAATGGTTACAGAAAATGAGGGATAGATAAGACTTTATTTGTGAAGGATGAAGATGGAAAAATCATGATTTCCCAAATATATGTGGATGATATTGTCTTTGGTGGAATGTCAGATAGAATGGTGAAACATTTTGTTAACCAGATGCAATCTGAATTTGAAATCAGTTTGGTTGGGGAATTGACTTATGTTTCTTCCCAAAGCAAATATGCCAAGAACATAGTTAAGAAGTTTGGTATGGATAATGCTAGTCACAAAAGAACTCCTGCACCTACTCATTTAAAGTTAACTAAAGATGAAGGAGGTTCTAGTATTGATCAATGCTTGTATAGAAGCATGATAGGTAGCCTACTATATCTAACTGCTAGTAGACCTGATATTGCCTATGTAGTTGGTGTGTGTGCTAGATACCAAGCAGAACCCAAAGTGAGTCACTTAAATCAAGTCAAGAGGATTCTCAAGTATATTAATGGGACTTGTGATTATGATATGCTCTACTCTCATGGCTCTGAGCCTATCTTATCTGGGTATTGTGATGCTGATTGGGCTGGGAGTGCTGATGACAGAAAAAGCACATCAGGAGGATGTTTCTTCTTGGGAAACAATCTCATATCTTGGTTCAGCAAGAAACATAACTGTGTATCATTATCCACTACAGAAGCTGAGTACATAGTAGCTGGAAGAAGTTGTTCCCAACTGGTATGGATGAAACAGATGCTGACTGAGTACAATGTCACTCAGAATGTCATGACATTGTTCTGTGACAATCTCAGTGCCATCAACATTTCAAAGAATCCTATCCAACACAACAGGACCAAACATATTGACATTAGACATCACTTTATAAGAGATCTGGTAGAAGACAAAGTGATTACCTTGGAACATGTGGCAACTGAACTACAACTTACTGACATATTTACAAAGGCTTTGGATGCTACTCAGTTTGAAAATTTAAGGGGCAAGTTGGGAATATGTCTTTCAGAGGAATTATAACAACTAAGGATGTTAGGAATTTACTATTTAATATTTCAAAGTATTAAACAATTGAAAGTGTGCTCTGATTGGTCAACAGATAATAGTTATTTCACTTGCAACAAGCGTTACTTCTTCCACTCTTTCAACTTCCATTCACGCAAGCATCCTCTCGGAGAAATTTTTCATTTCGTCTCTAAGATGCTCATCATGTCTCAACAATCCAACTCTTCTCCTTCCAAGAACATGCCTTGTTCTCCTAGCGCTGAACCAAGCAACCCTAACAGAGAAGATCCTGTTGCTGACTCTATGAATACCCCACATGCAAGAAGACCTAAAGAAACTGTATCAGGCTTCTCCTCATCCATCGTTCTTGAGGAACGAACCAAAGAAGGTTCCAGGTATGTTCACAATGCCATTGCCACTATAGTGACTGGAATACTGTCTGGAAATCATGAGGTCCCTGGGGTTTCCATTCCCTTAAACACTATTGAACCTGATAGTGTTGCTGATCAAGAAAATACTGAGTCTTTAGGAAAGGATATCTCTGATGATGTTGAGCAAACTGATGCCCATAAGGAGTCAAATGTTGACAAACCCTTAGATAATGTGGTTGGTGAGGAAGTTCATGTCACTCATGATGTCAGTGACAACCCTAACTGTGAGGCTGAAATAGTAGACCTGGAGAAATTTTCTAATAATGAGCTGTTGTCCTCTGTCCTCCCTAGCATAGCAAAAAGGGTTAGGATTGGGAGAGAAAAGAAAATTGTGGCTCAAAGGTCCCCCAGAAAGAAGATCGATGTTCCAACCTCTTCCAAGACAACGGTGGCAGTCGAGAGTTCCCTCAAGAGGAAAGTTCATGGTCCAACCAAATCTTGGAGCAAAGTGGTGCCAAAGAAAAACAAGACCAAGTTTATAGTTGTTGAGTCTGACTCAGATGTTCCTTGAATGTCTCTGACATTCTGTCAAAGAAGAAGCCAACCACTAGCAAGCTTGCAGCTAGTGTCCCTGAGGTACCAATTGACAACATATCTTTTCATTTTGCTTCAAGTGTAAATAGGTGGAAATATGTTTATCAGAAGAGGCTGGCTTTGGAAAGGGAATTAGCTTAGAATGTCCTAGACTGTAAGGATATTATGGATCTTATTCAAGAGGATGGTTTAATGAAGACTGTGACTCAGTTTTCAAAGTACTATGAGATGTTGGTAAAGGAATTTATTGTTAATTTGTCTGAAGAATGTGTTGATGGCAAGTCTAAGGAATTCAGGAAAGTGTATGTGAGAGGCAAGTGTGTAAATTTCTCTCCTTCAGTGATCAACAAGTATTTGGGAAGGCCTGATGAAGCTCAACCTGAGCTTGAGGTGACTGACAACAAAATCTGTCAAGTCATCACTGCTAATCAGGTAAGGAAGTGGCCTCTCAAAGGAAAATTGGTGGCAAGTAAACTGAGTGTCAAGTATGCAATGCTGCACAAGATTGGAGTTGCTAACTGGGTGCCCACCACTCATAAATCTACAATTGCTGTAATGCTTGGAAATTTTATATATGTTGTTGGAACCAAATCCAAATTTGACTATGGCTCCTATATTTTTGATCAAACTTTGAAGCATGCAGGAAGCTTCAGTGTGAAGGGTCCTATAGCCTTTCCTTCTCTCATCTGTGGTATTGTTTTGAATCAGTTTCCAAACATCTTAATTGAGAATGATTATGTGAAGAAAAGAGACAGCCCTATGTCTTTCAATCATAAGTTGTTCCTAGGTACCCATGTCCCTGACATTGTCATGACATCAGGTGAGACATCACGTGTAAGCAATCAGCCACGTAAAGCTGCTGTCATTGCAATGCTCAAAGAAACCTGCAGGGAATTAGAGGCAACGAAGCTGAACTTGGAAAAATTGATTAGCTCTTTGGAGATGACTGAAGGTGATGTGCTAGTTGATTGTGGAGAATTTGGTGAAGCTGCTGCTGTTGTAGAAGAAGCTGAAAGACAAGGTGAAGAGGGAGAAGCATATGCCAGTCCTGATGATGGAGATGATGATGCTGACTCTGAGTCAGATGACTAGAACATTTCGTGTGTTTCTGATAATTGCTTGTATTTTTATTTTTTTGGTATGTAATATTAAGTGTTGCTTTGGCAACATTTTTGACAAAAAGGGGTAGTAACACTTGTACCCCAAGACAACAGATTTCTTTGAAGTTGAAGGTCCTCTAAACAAGAGGTTATGTTGCTGTTTGCTCTCTGCTTGATCTTCTCTTGTGTTGCTGCTGTTTGAAGTTTAACTTCTATGTTTTCTAAGTGTATTAGCTAATTTGATTCTCTGCTTGGATGTGTGCTTTCTGCTGCTGTGAACTCTGTTGTGATGCCAAGTTGTTTTAGCCAAAAATTTGCCAAAGGGGGAGTTTGTAGATGTTTTTGATTGGCTGCATTTTATGTTAAAACACTTACTGTACTTAGATGTCTTGACTGATGTCATGACATGCTTAAGTAGTATGCTACAGGATTAGCTAATACAGGATTTACTGGATGTCAAACTGAATGCTATGACATTCATTCATGACAACATTTTCTGGATGTCAAACTGAATGTTATGACATTCATCCCTGACAGCAGATGCTAAAGTATAGGCTAATTTTTCTGTTATGTTTCAGTATTTATCCCAGGCTGATTTTCAGGAAACTAACAGCTGTGCTAAAATTAAGAGACCTAGCATATAGTCTATTGGTTAGCACCCTAATGTGTGGAAATTAGGTTAACTTGCTTAACCCTAATTTTATGAAATTCAAGTTCAAGGCCCAAGTACTGCATTATAAAAGGATGGCCATCCTACTTTCAGCATTTGAGCAATTTGAAGCGTGAAGAATTCAATATATCATTATATATCATTGCTTTACTTTCATTGTGTCTTGAATTAGGTTGTACTTGTGAGCCAAGCAATTATCACCTAGATGATTGCATTGGACTAGGGTGTTTATTGAGTTGTAATTGTTGTGTCACACTAACCTTTTAAGCGTGAGTGTTGTGTTTCATTATTAAAGCTTTTAAGCACAATCAAGAGTTGTTTGAAGTATATCTTCACCACTGACTTTAAAATCCTTAATGGTTGTAATCACTGCTGTGATTGAGGGGGAGTGAGTAGGTACTCAGGTCTTAGTTTAGATTGAAATTGCATTGGGTAGGTCTTAAGTGATAGGATTAAACTGGTGGTTTAAGTCCTGTATTAATACCTCTTATAGTGGATTTCCTCCCTGGCTTGGTAGCCCCCAGAGTAGGTGTGTTTGTCATCGAACTGGGTAAACAATTCTCTGTGTCATTTACTATTTTTTACCTTTACTTTCTGCATACATTACCAGTCTGTGCAGAATTGGATGTCATAACATCCAGTGTGACATAGATAGTCTGTTACTAGAATATCATATATATATATATATATATATATATATATATATATATATATATATATATATATATATATATATATATATATATATATATATATATATATATATGTATATATATTTAAGATTTAGGGTTTAGGGTTTTCGGGAAAACTGTTCTAACAGTATATAAGCAATTGTACGTAAGTTTAGAGAAAATGATTTATAATATGAGATAGAGGGAGTGAAATTTTACAATGTGTTAAAAAAAACATAGAATGAAGAACAAACGGAGAATGAGATTCGATCTTTTAGATTAGCATTTTTTTAAAGGACTAAACTTATGTACAATTGCTTATATGCTGTTAGAACTGTTTTCCATTAATGATATAACATGTGGAGTTAATCTCCCATTTTTGGAAAAATAAATGTACGACACAATCATGTTTTGGTAGAGGATCTGAATGTGACGTTAAGTTTTAGACAGATATCACCTTATGAATGAAAAAAAGCACAAAAAATATCATTGGAACAACACCTATGTTTTATCCGTTGTTTTAAATAAATAATTCAATTACAAAAATTAAAATAAAAAAGACTTAAATCTTAAACCTTATATATATATATATATATATATATATATATATATATATATATATATATATATATATATATATATATATATATATATATATATATATATATATATATATATATATATAGATATATATATATATATATATATATAATATATATATATATAGATATATATATATATATATATATATATATATATATATATATATAGATATATATATATATATATATATATATATATATATAGATATATATATATATATATATATATATATAGATATATATATATATATATATATATATATATATATATATATAGATATATATATATATATATATATATATATATATATATATATATATATATATGTATGTATTTAAGGTTTAGGGTTTAGGGTTTTCGGGAAAACAATTCTAATAGTATATAAGCAATTGTACGTAAGTTTAGAGAAAATGATTTATAATTTGAGATAGAGGGAGTAGAATTTTACAATGTGTTAAAAAAACATAGAATGAAGAACAAACGAAGAATGAGATTCGATATTTTAGATTAGCATTTTCTTATGTACAATTGCTTATATGCTGTTATATCTGTTTTCCGTTCATGATATAACATGTGGAGTTAATCTCCCATTTTTCGAAAAATAAATCTACGACACAGTCATGTTTTGTTAGAGGATCTGAATGTGACGTTAAGTTTTATACAGATATCACCTTATGAATGAAGAAAAGCACCAAAAATATCATTGGAACTGCACCTATGTTTTATCCTTTTTTTAAAATAATCAATTAAATTACAAAAATTAAAATAAAAAAGACTTAAATCTTTAACCTATATATATATATATATATATATATATATATATATATATATATATATATATATATATATATATATATATATATATATATATATATATATATATATATATATATATATATATATATATATATATATATATATATATATATATATATATATTTAAGGTTTAGGGTTTAGGGTTTTAGGGAAAACAGTTCTAACAGTATATAAGCAATTGTACGTAAGTTTAGAGAAAATGATTTATAATTTGAGATAGAGGGAGTAGAATTTTACAATGTGTTAAAAAAACATAGAATGAAGAACAAACGGAGAATGAGATTCGATCTTGAAGATTAGCATTTTTTTAAAGGACTAAACTTATGTACAATTGCTTATATGCTGTTAGAACTGTTTTCCATTCATGATATAACATGTGGAGTTAATCTCCCATTTTTGGAAAAATAAATGTACGACACAGTAATGTTTTGGTAGAGGATCTGACTGTGACGTAAAGTTTTAGACAAATATCACATTATGAATGAAAAAAAGCACCAAAAATATCATTGGAACTGCACCTATGTTTTATCCTTTTTTTTAAATAAAAAATTCAATTACAAAAATTAAAATAAAAAAGACTTAAATCTTTAACCTTATATATACATATATATATATATGTGTGTGTATATATATATATATATATATATATATATATATATATATATATATATATATATATATATATATATATTTAAGGTTTAGGGTTTAGGGTTTTCAGGAAAATAGTTCTAACGGTATATAAGCAATTGTACGTAAGTTTAGAGAAAATGATTTATAATTTGAGATAGAGGGAGTTGAATTTTACAATGTGTTAAAAAAACATAGAATGAAGAACAAACGGAGATTGAGATTCGATCTTTTAGATTAACATTTTTTTAAAGGACTAAACTTATGTACAATTGCTTATATGTTGTTAGAACTGTTTTCCATTCATGATATAACATGTGGAGTTAATCTCCCATTTTTGGAAAAATAAATGTACGACACAGTCATGTTTTGCTAGAGGATCTGATTGTGACGTTATGTTTTAGACAAATATCACGTTATGAATGTAAAAAAGCACAAAAAATATCATTGGAACTCCACCTATGTTTTATCCTTTTTTTTAAATAAGCAATTCAATTACAAAAATTAAAATATAAAAGACTTAAATCTTTAACCTTATAAGCACAAAAATTAGGGTTTAGGGTTTAGGGTAGTGATAAACCATTGAATTACCTCTGATTGGAATAATTATGCTGAAAATTGTGAACTTTTGGGATGAACGAATCTGGATTAAAATTGAAGGAAATTCGTAGGAATTAGATGCAATAGTGTTAGGATTTGTGAGATTGAATAAGACATGAATTGTGTTAGATAATATGAACGAATAATGGGAAAAATTGGACTGTGGACGGTTGAATGGGATAGACCTCGTAGCAGAGAAAGCCATTGCAGATCTGGAAATTCTGGTTTCTGGTCATACGCGTATGGCACTAGGCAATACGCGTATGAGATGGTCTGGTACGCGTATGGCACTAGGCAATACGCGTATGGATGAGGAAGATGAGGTTTTGAACGTGTTTTGGTCTCTGTTGGTACGCGTATGGGGATGTGGTACGCGTAGCATACGCGTATGGGATGGTGTTACGCGTATGGGTTTTGGCTGAGAAATGGGCCATACGCGTATGGGACTAGGCAATACGCGTATGGGCAGGATTGTGATTTTCCTGAGCTGTTGTTGTGCAGTTTTTAGCTGTTCAGCTGAGTCACGTAATTCAGCTGATGTATGATATATTAGGGATCATTTCCCGTTGTTTTGGCCTGAGTATTCATCCTGGAGCTACGAAGATGTATCATGATTTGAAAAAGTTATTTTGGTGGCCGGGAATGAAAAGAGAAATTGCGAGTTTTGTTTATTCTTGTTTGACTTGTCAGAAGTCAAAGATTGAGCATCAGCAGCCGTCTGGGCTAATGCAACCGTTGGCTATTCCAGAGTGGAAGTGGGATAGTATCAGTATGGATTTTGTTTCTGGTTTACCGAGGACAAGTAAGAATTCTGAAGCTATTTGGGTGATTGTTGACAGATTGACAAAATCGGCTCATTTCATTCCGATCAGAATGGATTATCCGTTAGAGAGATTAGCTGAATTGTATATTGAGAAGATTGTAAGTTTGCATGGTATTCCGTCGAGTATTGTTTCGGACAGAGATCCTAGATTTACATCGAAGTTCTGGGAAGGTTTGCAGAAGGCTTTGGGAACTAAGCTGAGATTGAGTTCTGCATATCATCCGCAGACTGATGGTCAGACTGAGAGGACGATTCAGTCACTAGAGGATCTTTTGAGGGCTTGTGTTTTGGAAAAAGGAGGTGCTTGGGATTGTTATTTACCTTTGATTGAGTTTACCTACAACAATAGTTTTCATTCGAGCATTGGTATGGCACCGTTTGAAGCTTTGTATGGTAGGAGATGTCGGACACCTTTATGTTGGTATGAGTCCGGTGAGAGTGCTGTGGTTGGACTAGAGATTGTTCAACAAACTACGGAAAAGATTAAGATGATTCAGGAGAAGATGAGAATTGCTCAGAGTCGTCAGAAGAGTTATCACGACAAGAGGAGGAAGTCACTTGAGTTTCAAGAGGGAGACCATGTGTTTCTCCGTGTTACTCCGATAACTGGGGTTGGTCGAGCTTTGAAGTCGAAGAAGTTGACACCTCGATTTATTGGTCCTTATCAGATTTTGGAGAGGATAGGAGAGGTAGCCTATCGTATCGCTTTACCGCCGTCACTTGCGAATTTACATGAGGTTTTCCATGTGTCTCAGTTGAGGAGATACATTCCTGATCCGTCGCATGTGGTCCAAGTGGATGATGTACAGGTGAGAGATAACCTGACTGTTGAAACATCACCTATGAGGATTGAGGATCGAGAGTTGAAGCAGTTGCGGGGTAAAGAGATTGCCTTGGTGAAGGTAGCTTGGGGAGGACCAGCAGGTGGCAATGTGACTTGGGAACTTGAGAGTCAGATGAAGGAGTCTTATCCTGAGTTGTTCGCTTGAGGTATGTTTTCGAGGACGAAAACTCTTTTAGTGGGGGAGAGTTGTAACACCCCGATAAAATAAGATAATTATTTAATTTAAGTTAATAATATATTTATTAATTTAATTAAATAATTGGAATTATTGGATTATTATTATTATTATTATTGGAATAATAATTATTGGAAAATATATAAGTTGGAATTTAGAAAAGGTCCCATTTGGTAAAAGGTTTATTTTTCACGTGAAAAAGGAAAAAAAAGGGACAGAAAAGTGGAAAAGGGGCAAAGAGAGCCAGAGAACAAGGGTTGAAGAGAGGAAGGAAAGCCTGAAGCTCAGAGATTTGCCGGATTAACTCAGGTAAGGGGGGTTTATCATCGTTTAATGGGTATTATGGGATAATATGTAATGGGTAGTGATAAACCATTGAATTACCTCTGATTGGAATAATTATGCTGAAAATTGTGAACTTTTGGGATGAACGAATCTAGATTAAAATTGAAGGAAATTCGTAGGAATTAGATGCAATAGTGTTAGGATTTGTGAGATTGAATAAGACATGAATTGTGTTAGATAATATGAACGAATAATGGGAAAAATTGGACTGTGGACGGTTGAATGGGATAGACCTCGTAGCAGAGAAAGCCATTGCAGATCTGGAAATTCTGGTTTCTGGTCATACGCGTATGGCACTAGGCAATACGCGTATGAGATGGTCTGGTACGCGTATGGCACTAGGCAATACGCGTATGGATGAGGAAGATGAGGTTTTGAACGTGTTTTGGTCTCTGTTGGTACGCGTATGGGGATGTGGTACGCGTAGCATACGCGTATGGGATGGTGTTACGCGTATGGGTTTTGGCTGAGAAATGGGCCATACGCGTATGGGACTAGGCAATACGCGTATGGGCAGGATTGTGATTTTCCTGAGCTGTTGTTGTGCAGTTTTTAGCTGTTCAGCTGAGTCACGTAATTCAGCTGATGTATGATATATTAGGGATCATTTCTCGTTGTTTTGGGTAGTATAGGTATTAGTAGAGTGTGCTAATACTGTGGTTGTTCTTTGGCATGATCTGATATGCTTATGTGATAAAATACTGATGATGTGTGATGATATGCATGATCCTGTGAATGTATCAGTTATGTGTGCATTGGTGGATAGATTGTTTTATGGCTTAGAGTGTGAGCATATGTCTATTCTTGAATTATGGTTGATGAGTTAGCATTGCTAGGTGATTAGCATGCATATTGTGGCCTTTATGGTGGTAGCTAATTCCCATGGTGAGGAATTAGTGAGTTAGTCATTATGGACTGTTGTTGATGTTTGCATGCTAGGTGAATTAGCGTGCATAGCATGGCCCTTGGGGTGGTAGCTAATTCCCATGGTGAGGAATTAGTGAGTGAGTCACTAAGTCTCAAATGAGTGGGACTAGTGGGCTTGGTAGCCGTGCCTGGATTTGGACGGTGAGGTGAACTATATGTTCACAAATAGTCGGTACCGCATGCATGGAGTCTCATTGCATAATATGTGTATGGCGTATAATATGAATGGATGTATTCCAATATTATACGTGTGTTTGTGTTGATATTGAGTATGAGCATGAGTTGTATTTGTATTGAGTATGATAATTGAATTGATGTGCCGTTACCGAATGTGCGATGTGATTAGGGTGATTAATGTGTTAAATTACTTGGCATTACATGTTAATTTATAATGCTTATTATATCGATTGAGGAACTCACCCTTACAACTATGTTTCAGGTAACGAGCAGTGATTGAGTAGAAGCTAGTCCTTGGAGTCTAGTGTAGTTCCTTAGTGGGTCATGCTCTGGTAGATGTAACATCGGGACGGGATGTTTTGTTATGTTTTCATTTGATTGTTGAACAACTTTACATGTAATGTATTACATGGTTTTGAATATTGTTAGTTTGTATCCGCTGCGTATTATGCGAATGTGTTATTTTGATTAAATAAATGAGCATGACAGGATATTTTGGAAAATGGTGTGAAATGATTGTGTGACACCCTTAGTTGCATAATTACTCTGATTGACATATTGCTATTTTAATTAAATATTTTGGGGTATTTTAGAAGGGTGTTACATTAGTGGTATCAGAGCATAGTCGGTCGAGTCGAGTCGAAATTATTCTGTTCCCCTGTACGGGATAGGTGTTGTGTAACCCTATCAGTACTTATTGTTTTAGCTTGTTGGGTTTTCAGAATAGAGATGGCTGGAAGAGGTAGAGATGATGCTGCGATTGCTGAGGCTCTGGGTATGTTAGCTGGAGTACTTGGGGGAAATCCGAATGTTGTGGGAATGGGAGCTGCTCGTCAGCTGAGTGAGTTCCAGAAGAATAATCCTCCAATGTTCAAGGGAGCATACGATCCAGATGGTGCTCAGAAATGGTTGAAGGAGATCGAGAGGATCTTCCGAGTGACTGAGTGTGCCGATAACTAGAAGGTCAGGTTCGGTACGCATATGCTGTCAGAGGAAGCAGATGATTGGTGGGTTGCTACCCGCACTGAGTTGGAAGCTGCTGGGAATGCTGAGATCACTTGGGCTGTGTTCAGAGAGAGATTCCTGAGGAAGTACTTTCCAGAGGATGTCAGAGGAAAGAAAGAGATAGAATTCTTGGAATTGAAACAGGGTAACAGGTCTGTTACTGAGTATGCTGCTAAGTTCACAGAACTGTCGAAGTATTACACTCCCTATAACGAGGCTACTGGGGAATTTTCAAAGTGTGTGAAGTTTAAGAACGGGTTGCGTCCCGAGATTAAGCAGGCTATTGGGTATCAGCGGATCAGAGTGTTTTCTGACTTGGTTGACTGTTGCAGGATTTTTGAACAGGATTCCAAGGCTAGAGCAGAGAGCTATCAGCAAAGGGTTGATAGGAAAGGCAAGAATCAGAATGATCGTGGGAAACCGTATGCAGCTGGCAAAGGTTTCCAGCGACAGAGTGGGATGAAGAGGCCTAGTGGAGGAGACTCCAGTGCCCCTGCTAAGTGTTTCAGATGTGGTCAGGCTGGACATCGTATCCATGAGTGTACCAGTAATGAGAAGAAGTGTTTCAAGTGTGGAAAAGGTGGTCATTTGGCTGCAGAGTGCCGGTCGAAGACTGTGACTTGTTTCAACTGTGGAGAGGTGGGTCATATTAGTCCACAGTGTCCTAAGCCGAAGAGAGAGAACCAGTCGGGAGGCAAGGTCTTTGCTTTATCGGGTTCTGAGACTTCTGCAGATGATCGTTTGATCCGAGGTACGTGTTATATTAATGGCTTTCCTCTTGTAGCTATTATTGACACAGGTGCGACTCATTCCTTTATATCTTTGGATTGTGCTGTGAAACTTAAGTTAGAGATATCTGAGATGCTTGGAAGTATGGTGATTGATACTCCTGCGAAGGGTTCAGTGACTACTACTTCAGTTTGTTTAAATTGTCCTTTGAGTATTTTTGGTAGAGACTTTGGGATGGACCTAGTGTGTCTTCCACTAGTGCAGATTGATGTTATTCTGGGTATGAACTGGTTGGTGTGTAACCGAGTTTCTATCAACTGTTTTGATAAGACTGTGATCTTTCCTGAGATTGAGGAAGGAAAGAGTTTGTTTCTATCAACGAGGCAGGTGAATGAGGCAGTAGCAGATGGGGCAGAGTTGTTTATGCTGTTAGCGACTTTGGAGGCTAAAGAGAAACTGGTGATTGGCGATCTAGCTGTGGTGTGTGATTTTCCTGATGTGTTTCCGGAAGAAGTGAACGAATTACCGCCAGAGCGTGAAGTTGAGTTCTCGATTGATTTGGTACCTGGTACTATGCCGATATCGATGGCTCCGTACCGTATGTCTACTGTTGAGTTAACGGAATTGAAGAGTCAGTTGGAAGATCTGTTGGATAAGAAATTTATTCGTCTGAGTGTGTCACCGTGGGGTGCACCAGTGTTATTGGTTAAGAAGAAAGAAGGTACTATGAGGTTGTGTGTAGACTACAGGAAACTGAATAAAGTGACGATCAAGAATCGGTATCCTTTGCCGAGGATTGATGATTTGATGGATCAGTTGGTTGGTGCGAGTGTGTTCAGCAAAATAGATTTGAGATCAGGGTATCATCAGATACGTGTGAAAACTGAGGATATTCAGAAGACTGCTTTCAGAACAAGGTATGGACATTACGAGTATTCTGTAATGCCTTTTTGTGTGACTAATGCGCCTGGAGTGTTTATGGAGTATATGAATAGGATTTTCCATCCGTACCTAGATCAGTTTGTTGTGGTGTTTATTGACGATATTTTGGTGTATTCGAAATCTGAAGAAGAACATGCTGAGCATTTGAGAATGGTTTTAGAAGTTCTCCGAGAAAAGAAGTTATTTGCTAAACTGTCTAAGTGTGAATTTTGGTTAGAAGAGGTTAGTTTTCTTGGTCATGTGATTTCAAGAGGCGGTGTTGCTGTTGATCCTTCTAAGATAGAAGCGGTATCTAAGTGGGAAGCTCCGAAGTCAGTTTCTGAGATAAGGAGTTTTCTTGGACTTGCAGGTTATTATAGGAAATTCATCGAGGGATTTTCTAAGTTGGCGTTACCGTTGACGATGTTGACTAGAAAGGGGCAAGCGTTTGTTTGGGACTCAAAATGTGAAGAAGGTTTCCAAGAGTTAAAGAGAAGGTTGACTACTGCTCCTATTCTGATATTACCGAGTTCGTCGGAACCATTTGAGGTTTACTGTGATGCTTCATTGTTGGGTTTGGGTGGTGTGTTGATGCAGAATAAGCAGGTTATAGCTTATGCTTCGAGACAGCTGAGGGTTCATGAGAAGAACTATCCGACGCACGATTTAGAGTTGGCAGCTGTGGTATTTGTTCTGAAGTTATGGAGGCATTACTTGTACGGGTCAAGATTTGAGGTTTTCAGTGACCATAAAAGTTTAAAGTATTTGTTTGATCAGAAAGAGCTAAATATGAGACAGAGGAGATGGTTAGAGTTCCTGAAGGATTATGACTTTGGTTTGAATTACCATCCGGGTAAAGCAAACGTAGTGGCTGATGCATTGAGTCGGAAATCATTGCATATGTCTATGTTAATGGTTAGGGAATTGGATTTAATTGAGCAGTTTAGAGACTTGAGTTTGGTGTGTGAGAGTACTCACAATAGTATTAAACTGGGAATGTTGAAGTTGACGAGTGGTATTCTGGATGAGATTAGAGAGGGTCAGAAATCCGACGTGCTTTTGGTTGATAAGTTGACTTTAGTAAATCAAGGTCAAGGTGGTGAATTCAGAGTTGATGAGAATGGTGTTCTGAAATTTGGTAATCGGGTGTGTATTCCGGATGTTACCGAACTTAAGAAGCGTATTCTTGAGGAAGGACATCGTAGTGGCCTGAGTATTCATCCTGGAGCTACGAAGATGTATCATGATTTGAAAAAGTTATTTTGGTGGCCGGGAATGAAAAGAGAAATTGCGAGTTTTGTTTATTCTTGTTTGACTTGTCAGAAGTCAAAGATTGAGCATCAGCAGCCGTCTGGGCTAATGCAACCATTGGCTATTCCAGAGTGGAAGTGGGATAGTATCAGTATGGATTTTGTTTCTGGTTTACCGAGGACAAGTAAGAATTCTGAAGCTATTTGGGTGATTGTTGACAGATTGACAAAATCGGCTCATTTCATTCCGATCAGAATGGATTATCCGTTAGAGAGATTAGCTGAATTGTATATTGAGAAGATTGTAAGTTTGCATGGTATTCCGTCGAGTATTGTTTCGGACAGAGATCCTAGATTTACATCGAAGTTCTGGGAAGGTTTGCAGAAGGCTTTGGGAACTAAGCTGAGATTGAGTTCTGCATATCATCCGCAGACTGATGGTCAGACTGAGAGGACGATTCAGTCACTAGAGGATCTTTTGAGGGCTTGTGTTTTGGAAAAAGGAGGTGCTTGGGATTGTTATTTACCTTTGATTGAGTTTACCTACAACAATAGTTTTCATTCGAGCATTGGTATGTGTAACACCTCAAAATTTGCCCTCCTCTCTTGGGACTAGCATTAACATTTTTTGCATATCATTTTAGGTCATTAGGCATTTTATATTGCATAACATGTGGTTACATAGTGCAAGCTATCTTCCCAAGTCTTGATCAGAAGATGAGGAAGTCAGAAGGTGCAAGCCTAGGGTTTACTGACTGATCATGGCCATCTGAGGATTGGGCCGTGAATTAGGGTTTCAGGATTCTCAAGGATATTGGTCTTCATATTGATTGAATTGATACATCATCATCATCATGGTTGGGTATCATCAGAAGATTGAAGAAGATTCCTTGAGAATAGGGTTTTGACCACTGGTCAACCCTAATCAGTTGTATTGGGCCAGTCAGGGCTGGATCAGGAGATGGGGTTTATGAAGGAGATGAGGATCATTTTGTGATTATATGGTGCTTATGGAGGCTAGGGTATCACCCTTGAGCCATTTCAGTTGAAGATTGGGGCTCAGTTTGATCTATGCATTGCCAGATTCATCTATCAGATGAAAAGTCAACTGTGGTCAACTGTACATGATCTGGTGGATTTGGAGGTGGAAATGAGTTAGACACACTTCATTCATGTTGGAACAAGTGTTATATGACATCTCAAAGCTTAAGAATGAAGAAAATCAAGTCAGGACAAAAACTGCCAAAAATAGAAAGTGACTTGTAGCTGAAGTTTCCAAAAATGGAAAGTTTTTGACCTCAAAAACAGATGTCCAAGGAAGCTTCAAATGAAAAATTGTTCAACATGACAGATGTAGATCTTGTTCTCACCTTTCCAAAAAGTCCAAGAACTTGAAAATCCAATGTGTGGTTTGCAAGATATGGCTCAGTGAATTTCAGAAAAGACCGTAATCAGGAGGCCATAACTACCACATACTTTGTCCAAATTACAAGTTCTTTATATGCACAAACTCCATTTGACATGTACTTTGAGGGTGCATCATTGGATTTTCCCAAAAATGGCCAAGGCAAAAAGTCACTTTTCAACTGGACAGCTGAATTGGACCAGGGGCAAAATCGTCCAAATGTCAAAATAATTGGAATTTTTGAATGGGACTTTTTCCAACACCTCAGGAATGACATTTAGAATGTGTTTGAATCCTCATTTCATGGCTAGGCTTTGCAAATTGAGTTTTGGTTTGAAAAGTGCAATGGTTGAAATTGGACATTATGCCATCAAAGGGTGAAATTGCAAAATACATGACCAATTGAAATGAGAATTGTTTCTACACATTACATATGGTATTTTGGACTTGTTGGAACCAAATTTGAGCTGGCATGTGCTGTCATGTGGAAGTTACAATTATGCCCTCACTTGTTAATAACCAATTTCACTTAACATTTCCAAATTGCTAATTAAGTGGATTAGTGGATGATTAAGCTCATGTATATAATCTAAATCATTGCCTAATCACAACAGAATTGCACATTCACCAAGATTGGATCAAAAACCTCTCCAATTCTCAAATTCTTCAAGAACAATCCAAAACTTCAAATTCATCAATCTTCATCAATTGTTGATGAATCTTGGAATTTCTTTTTGCATTCATCTCCTCTCATCAATATCTCCAACTGTTTGTGAAGATTGGAAGGCAAGGAGTGTGGATTCGTGACTGTCCTAAAAGTGCATCATCCATGGTGAATCGTGAATTCAAGCATTAGGAGCGAAATCGAGTGAACCTAGGCTTTGCATCTCACTTCCACCAGCATATACTACTTCTGTTTCGTGGAATTGAAGCTCAAGAACAACAAGAACTCCACTGCAATCTCAAGGTACTCAAAATTCGAGTCTCACGATTTTGCCAATTGTCATATGCGTTGTGTAGGTCATTTGTCATAGGTTAACATGTAGCAATTGGTTTGAAAAATGATTGAGCGAGTTGAGAGAAATCGCGACTCGAAGCTTTGAATGAGAAACTTTAAGTTATCGATCCGGTTTATACGATTAGATTTAGGTTGATTAGGTTACATATTCATGATCTATGCGTCGAGACCTTTCCAATGGTTATTAATTTGTTAAATTTGGTGATGAAATGAGCAAAGTCGAAGCTGCCGTTGATGAACACGGTAATGCCGCTCGAAGAAGAAGATGAATTGTTGAATTATGTTTACTGTTTGATCCGTGTTTTCATTTAAATTTTTAAACAACCTGTTTGCCGCGCCACTGTTTCGTTAACTACACGATGCCATTAATAATTCATCCAATTTAATTATATTAATTCAAATAAATCCTTAAAAAATTATAAACACTTTAGAAAATTCATAAAAATTCTAAAAAATCACTAACACCTTAAAATTCATATAAAATCATAAAAAATTCAGAAAAATGTGAGAATTTTTTCTTTGACTTCCTTGTTGAATGTAGAATTTTTTTGACCTATTGGTCAAAGTTGTGCATGGTAATAATTATTGTTTGACCTAGGCTTGTTTCACATGTGCTCATTTTTGATACATTCTACCAAATTCAATGTGAAATGCTCATAGTATAAAAGAAATTCTTGGAAATTTTTGTGGTGGTTCTTGACTCATTGAGGATTATTTATATGTAAATTTCATGAATTTTTGATACCTGGTTAGAGAGCAGCAAATTCTGGAACTTAGGTGTGACAATTTGTGTCACACCTCTTGATGTCAACTTGTTGAATTTAATTGGATGACCTATACATGTTGGAATTGGCTGAAATTTTGCATGATGACTTGTTGACATGTTAGGATGCTTGATGAATTTTTGTAGGATTTTTCACTGCCTTTTCTAATTGATCATGATTTTTCATTTCTGGTGATTGAAATTGCAAGCTCATGTGACACATGTTGGTAGATTGATTGGGAAATCCTCATATTGTATTGTATGGCCATGAAATTTGATATGCATGAACTAGACACGTTGTGTGACCTCCCTGTTTTGGTCTCATCCATTTCTTTTTTGTTTTCAATGAGATATGAATTTTTGAATTGGATGTATGCATTGATGGTGTGAATTGAAGCATGAAATTGTGTCTGTTTTTGTTGATTTTCATTGACATGGTTCTATTTGCCCAATTGAGCTCAAATTTGACATGGTAGACCTTGATTGCCCCCTGTTTAGGTGTATTTAATTTGAGAATTTTTGGATGTGTTTTGGCATGGCTTTGAATGCAATACTTCTGTTTGTATATTTGGTGCTTCATTTGAACCAATATGGATTGTTTTGTGCATGAATTGAACATAATGGATGATATAGACATGAGACCAAGGATGTTTGCTCTTGTTTGATGTTAATGTGATGTTGGATGGTGGATACCTTGCTGTTTTAACTTTTTTCTTGCTTTGGGACCCTAGGCTTGGCCTAGTGGTCTAGTTGCTAATATTTGCTTGATTTTTCAGGATCAAAAGCATCATGTACATGGAGAATGATACAAGTTGATTTTAATTGATGTTGTGGATGTTTGTACACTAACATAACATTGTTTTGTAGGTGTTGGAGCTTGGGCTTAAGCCTTGAGCTTGCTTTGTGTTGTATTGTTTAGACTGTTTGATTGTTTGCTGTACAATTTGTCTGATTGAATACTGACTGTGTTGGATTGTTTCCAGGTACTTTAGTTGCTCAGTTCCTTGTGAACTTTTGCTTTGCGTTGCTTAAGCAACTTGCATTGAGGTAAGTCCTCTTGACTTCATGTAGTCTGGAGACCCGGTTGTTACCGGGCCGGGCAAATAAATGTCTGAAGTCCTCCTTAAGAGGCAATGATTGTGTTTGTTTATTTTTAAGCCAAGCAGGAAAAGCCCTTCAAGTAAGGCAATTGGTGGAAGGTAGGGACAAGCAACCTGTCCCCCACTATTCAGTGAGTCTTCTCCTTGCTCCCATTGCATGGTTGTAGCATTGAGATCAAAAGCCCAAGATCTTGTGCAGTGCACATTGAGTCAGAGTCATCGAGTATAGAAGGGTTCCCCTATTCTGGACCCATGCTCATTTGTCAGCTCTCCCTGGTTAGGGATAAGAGCCGTGAGGTCTCATCCTCACTTCATCCCATCATCTGCTTCACCTTAGCCTCGTAATGGCAAGGTTAAGAGCAAACACAGCCTGTACAGACGATTGCTTAGGCAGTCAAACCTGATTGATTGAGCCCCTTGTTTGGCTATAGTGCGTGTTATGTGGATATCTGATTGACATGCTTGTTTGAGATACCTGTTCTCATTTGATGATATATGATTGTATGCTTGTGTGCTAGCTTCTTTCCTGGTTAGGTTAGTTTGCTTATGCAAGTAGGATAGAAAACCGAACTTAGGGTTAACGATGCATGACAACATTAGGCTCGAGTCTCAGCTCCCTAGTTGTGTATCTTTCCCCGGTTTCTGGTTAGCAATTTAGTCCCTTTCAGGCGAACTACATCGCCCTGATCCTTGTTCCAGACAAGGTATGTAGGCAGGTGGTCGTGCGAGACCACTCCGGGCAACCTTTTTCTTTTTTGTGTGTGTTAACTTGTTATCTGATTGTGTTCTGGCTCGGATGCCGACGTAAGCCCAGTAATTGGCTGTCGGGCTCCACGTTTGCCCTTTTGAGTGTGTTTGGGTTCGGATGCCGACGTAAGCCCAGTGATTGGCTGTCGGGCTCCACGTTTGCCCTTTTGAGTGTGTTCTGGTTCGGATGCCGACGTAATTCCATCCAGTGGTTGTCGGGCTCCATGTTTGCCACCCTTGCTTGTTTGTGTTGTTTTGTGTTGTTTGGCGTGCGTAAGCCGAACTACAGAGGCTCTGATTCTTGTTCCAGACAAGATATGTAGGCATAAGGTGCGATACCTTATCGAGCCCGTTTCTCTTAACCCCGCCTGCGTTCCCTTGTGTGTGTGTGATGTTTAGCAACCTTTTCTTTTCTTAGAACGTGGATCCCTAGGAGTACCTAGGACGTGAGGGGTGCTAATACCTTCCCCTTGCGTAACCGACTCCCGAACCTTTTCTCTCTGGTCGCGAGACCATGTCTTTCCAGGTTTCTCTGAGCGTTTCCTTTCCCTATCTTGGGATAAATAACGTTTAGTGGCGGCTCTGTGTGTTTTTATTTTCGAGTCTCGCCGGTTGATTTTTCGCAGGATGCGACAGCTGGCGACTCTGCTGGGGAATAGCGATGTAGACCTATGCTGGTCCATCGTCCCTAAGCGAGTCCTTCCTAGCGTTTTAGGATTGGTTTGGGTTGCTTATTGTGTGTTATTTATTGCATTTATTATTCTAACCAGTGTGTATCTGTATTTGCATTAATGTCTGCATGCATCATACTATCATGTTGTTGCCGTCCTCTGTGCAGGTGGTTCTGTTGTTTGGGGTGGGTGTTCTGAGTGGGGCTAAAACCCAGGCCCGAGTATACACCTAGGATTAGCGTGGTCTCGCGTCGCTCACATGTCGGTTGGGCATGATGTTGCGATGTGACATACCACAAGCCGGACGAGGTTCATCTGAGAAGTGCTCTTCCAGTGGGGTTTTCCACTTTGGTTGGGTTATCTCTTTTGAGCTGTTGACTCTGGTGACCGATCATTTCCCGGATCTTTGGTTTAGACGATCTCAGGAGAGCTACAATGGCACACCCGAAAGGGCAAACCCATTGAGTATCTCTGCCCGATTGTCGAGACTATTATCCGCCTTAGGACGACCTGTTTAGAATTTACCTGTGAGGGGAGGGTGATTCTTTCAGATGCATAATCAGATGGTGACTTTTTGATCTGTGATTCAGAGACATATTTATGAGTCGGATTTATGATCATTTATTGCCGTGACGCCGGAGTGCTGTCCGTGATTTGTCAGTGGGGATCCGTTTATTTCAGGATTCCCCGGGCCGAGATATTTATCAGTGGGGATCCGTTTATTTCAGGATTCCCCGGGCCGAGATATTTATCAGTGGGGATCCGTTTATTTCAGGATTCCCCGGGCCGTTTCAGATGATTGTGGGTGTCTGCTCAGAGACTGATAGTGATGATGATGATGTATCTTTTCTTCCGTTTATTTCGGAACCCGTGGGTCAGATTGGTTACAGTACCTCAGATGGTTGTGATCAGTCCAAAGATCAGAGGCTTCGGTACAGTTGATGATCAGATGACTTGGAGGATGGCACAATGCATTGCATACATCTGCATCATTCTCATTTTGCATTCATCTGCACCCAAACTACGTCTAGTCATATGGGGAGTACTATGGATTGAGAATCTGGTGGAGAGACATCTTGAATTTCAGAATGTGGATGTCAAAATATTATCTGTCTCGATGAAACCAGAATCCAGGACAGAATCTTCCTCATATGGATAGACGTTGCATTCATGCATATTAACCTGTTTGCTGTTTTGCAGGAATCATTGCTCGCGCTCGTAGAGTCATCCCTTTGCACTCAACCCGTCCTCACAGATACTTCACCAGGCGCAATACACCCAGACTCATGGAGCTTCCCAGTGCAGATATGCTTGAACTGAAAGAGAAAATGAACGAGCTGATCAACATAATGCAAGGCTTTGCAATTGGTCAGAAGGCTCTGGCAGACAAGGTTGAAAAGCTCGAGCGGGCTTCAGCAGCAAACAGCGGTGTTAACCTGGATGGTGTCTCCAACCAAGGGCAGGGGTCTCGTGATGGTGGAAAAAGAGAAACTGTGGGTATGGTGAACAACCCTGCTGGAGGTTTTGATGCTGGTGGTCAACCTGGGCCCGGTCAGGGGCAAAATCTGAAAGACGGCCTGTTATCTCCATTCTTCGGTTTTGATGAGGACCGAGAGGAAGACCGAGAAGCCGATCAATTCTCAATGCACAACGAGCCATTTGGGCAATACAATACCCAGCCACAGAGCAAAGAGATCCAGTTGCTGGCAGAGAAGGTAAGGGCTCTGGAAAGCCATGCTACTCCGGGATTTGTCAATATGTCCAACATGGGGCTAGTTGAGGGGATCGTGATCCCACAGAAATTCAAAGCGCCGGCCTTTGACAAATACAATGGGAGTTCCTGCCCGGAAACTCACCTCCAAGCTTTCGTACGTAAGATTTCTGCCTACACGACGGATCAGAAGCTGTGGATGTACTTCTTCCAGGACAGTCTGTCTGGAGGATCTCTGGAGTGGTACACCAAGCTGAAATCTGCTGACATCGAGGGTTGGCAAGATCTGGGAGATGCTTTCTTTAAACAGTATCAGTTCAATGCTGATATGGCCCCGAGTCGTACCCAGCTGCAGGGTATGTCTCAGAAGAATACTGAAGGGTTTAAAGAGTATGCTCAAAGATGGAGGGAGTTGGCTGCCAGAGTGCAACCTCCTTTGGTGGATCGGGAGATGTCTGATCTCTTTATGGGTACTTTGCAAGGGGTCTTTGCCGAGAGAATGGTGGGTTGTCCCGTCACCAACTTTGCTGATATTGTGGTGGCGGGTGAGCGAATTGAAAGTTGGCTGAAAATGGGGAAGATACAAGGTAATGCTTCGGCATCAGGATCGAAGAAGCCATTCGGGAACGGTCAGCGCGAGCACGAGGGTGAATCAAGTGCTGTGTATGCCCAGGGAGGACACGGTAGGGATCGTTACTACCAGCACACTGCTGCAGTAACCATTCCTGCTGGTAATCAGTCAGTCCGGCAGCAACGTCAGCCACCTCAACAGAGAGCCGGGTACCAGATGAGAGGAAAAGGGGTTGATCGCCATTTTGACAAGCCGCCCGTGACATATGCTGTTCTGTTCAAAAAGCTGATGGATCTTGGGTTGGTTCAACCAAGGGCGATGGTTCCGATGAGATCAGATCAGAGGCCTCCTAACTATGATGAGAACGCCCGGTGTGAATTTCATTCTGGTACACCGGGGCATAACATTGAGGGCTGTAGAGCATTCAAGAATGTTGTCCAGGACCTGGTGGACTCCAAGGCTATCAATTTTGCGCCGTCACCGAATGTTAATGCTAATCCCATGCCAGCACATGGTCAGGCAATGGTGAGTGCAATTGCTGAAGATTCGGATCACGCCTGTGTGATGGGTGAAGAGACTGATGGTAACTGCAAGTTTGATGGTTGGATAAAGCTGTGCGTACCAGGGATGGAAGTCCAAAACTCGAAGGCTTAAAGAGATCAGCACTGACACTCATCTGGAAGAGTAATATTTCTTGTTTTCAGTTTATTTGCATGAAAGCCATACGTGTTGCCCGACACGTAATGGTCCATTGTAAGGGCCACCTCATGTTTAAATTTGCATTTTCTGCATCATTAATAAATGGATGTTTTTCAGTCAAAAAGCGGTGTTCCCTGTTTTTCATTTATTTTTGAAGTTTAAAAACAAATAAAAATGGCAATGTTTGTTTTCTGTTTTTCCTTTTTGATTTGTCTCGTCCCGACTTCAAAAAAAAATCTTCTCCGGATCTCATTGATAACAATTTGGTTACCTCTCATATGACTTCGACAAACCGATCTATCTTGCTGAAGAAGAAGACGAAGAAGATTGTGATCTGTTGGGATTGGCCAGATTGCTGAAAACAAGAGGAGAAGGTGATTCAGCCGCCTGTGGAGCAGATTGAGATTGTTATTCCACGCACCGCCGAGGTCAGGAAGGAATTGAAATTGGAGCCGCCTCAGAGGCAAGTCAAGAGCAGAATGGTAGCCCTGTTAAAAGAGCATGTGGATATTTTCGCTTGGTCGTGTCAGGATACGCCAGGGTCGAACACCGATATCGTTGCTCACAAGCTACCACGGAGAGAAGACTGTCCTCTTGAGAAGCAGGGCGCCGATGCCGCGTATCAGGGTGACTTTGTTTCATGATATGATTCATCATGGAATCAGATGCTATGACATGATAGCAAAGTCCCAAGCAGAAGAGGGGCATTTGGCGGACCAGGGTCAGTCGGTTGACCGGTTGAGATAATTCAAACTGAGGTTGAATTCAAATCAGGGCACTATCAGAGTGCGATCCGGTAAATCGGTGGGGTTCAATATAAGAGAGGAATCGAGGTTGCTCCTGCTTAAAAAAAAAAAAAAAAAAATGCCTGAACCGAGAAAGAAAAAGAGAGGTTCGTGGTTTCTTAGAAAGATTGAACTACCTGTCATGGTTCACATTTCATCTAACAGCCACGTGTGAACCCATGTTCAAGAGGTAAAGAAAAAAGATCAAACGGTCAGGTGAAATAATGATTGCCAAGGGGCATTGAAAAATAAAAGAAAGTTGCAGGAACCTCGGATTCTGACATCTCCTTGTGGAGAGAGACTGTTAATCTGTGCTTGACGGCCTTCGAGGGGTCTACGAGGTGTATTGGGTCAGCATGACGCGTCTTGTCGAAAAGAGCATGCAATTTACCTTAGCAAAAAGTTTACCGACTGTGAAACAGTACATTCACTGTTCGAGAAAACTTGCTGTACTTTGGCATAGGCTGCTCGCCGACTGAGACAGTATATGCTGGTTCATACCACTTTGTGGATTTCCAAGATGGATCCGATCGAGTATGGGTTTGAGAATCCAGTATTGACCGGACGGGTTGCGAGAAGAGCAAAAGAATGTTGACTGATTTGTGATCCGCTCAGAAAGCGATCAAGGGGTGTATTGTCTGATTACATTGCTCCGCAACCTATTGAGGGTTATCAACCGAGGACGTTTGAGTTCCCTGATGAGGACATCTCGAGGTGCTCTAATCGAAAGATTGAGAGTAACCGATCCCGGAGGAGGGGCCTGACCCTGAATCCGAACGGATTATGATGTCTGATGGGGAGGTTAAGGTGAATGAGCTTTTGTTGCCCGGATAACATTTGAATGCACCGACGGTGCGATTGTGTAGAAGATGGTGGTAACCTACAGAGACTGGCATGAGATGTTGCCGTTTGCATTGCATGGGTATCGAACGTCGGTACGCACATCTACTGGGGCAACTCCTTTCTCATTGGTATATGGAATGGAGGCTGTGTTACCTGTTGAGGTTCAGATTCCCTCGTTGAGAGTCCTGATGGACGTCAAGTTGCAAGAGGCTGAATGGGTAAGAACCCGGTATGAAGAGTTGAGCCTGATAGAAGAAAAGAGGCTAGCAGCCATCTGTCATGGGCAGTTGTATCAGCAGAGAATGAAGCGTGCTTTTGACAAGAAAGTACGACCTCGGGTATATCACGTGGGTGATATGGTGCTGAAAAGGATCCTTCCTCCTCAAAACGATCGAAGGGGCAAATGGACACCGAATTATGAAGGTCCATTCGTGGTCAAGAAGGTTTTCTCTGGAGGAGCCTTGTTGTTAACGACCATGGATGGTGAGGATTTTCCATCCCCTGTGAATGCGGACGCAGTTAAAAAATACTTCGTATAAAAAGACCCGCTGGACGAAAAGAACAAAATAGTCCAGGCAAGAATGGGCATCCCGGCGAACCAAAAACAGAAAAAGGTTCGGGCAAAAATTAGGGATATAAAATGAAAAACTGTACACCCGGCAAGTCGAAAACCTGAAAAGGCGACTTGGGCAAAAAGGGGTATCCCGGTGGACTGAAAACCCGAAAGGGCGGTCCAGGCAAAAGAGGGATTGAAACGAACAACTGCGTCTAGCATGATCGTTTGTACTTTGGTTAAAGCATCATGGATAATACCCGGTAGGGATCAGTTGGAATCGTCTTGTTCAGAAGGCAGAAAGCATGGAGAGTCTGAGGACATATGGGGTGTAACCGAGTTGGAACTCGATGAGATCACGGGTTTCACATTGCCATTAGGATAGATTTTTCCTTTTGTGCAATTACCTCTTTTCAGGAATTGCTTCCTTTTGTATTGCTCATTTGAGCCGCACTTTTCCAATCAATAAAATGCATATTCAGTCAAATAATTTTTGTTTTTGTTTTCATTACCGCTTTGATTGCAAAAACATCCAGATATTTTGATAAAGAATCTTTGCATTTTAAGACATACAGGTCCCTTCCAATGCATGTTTATAAGATTGAATGCTTGAAATCTTATTTGGAAGGTTGAGTGACCCAAGTGTTGAAATCTTGACACGCCTGGGGCACGGTTTTATCTGACGGTCTGTTTTGCAGGAACTGTTAGATATTCTTCACTCACTTGCAGGTTGTGATGTGGAAGCTTTGTAACAGATCCCCAGAGAGTTCGCTCAGGGATAAACGAATGAAGAATGACGAAGACGTTGCGGCGTACGACGATCCTTGATGGTAATCAAGAAGACTCTTCAAAGTCGGAAGACTTGAAAGTATGCAGTTCCCCGCAGAGTTCGATCAGGGAAGAAGGAGGAACGATGAAGAGACGTCGAGACGTACGACAACCTTTGGAATTAACCAAGAAGACTCTTCAAAGTCGGAGAATTGAAATTTCTGTATAAATCCCAGGAGTACGTTTCTCGTCGAGCGCGGGGCGATTTGGAATACAAGATGAGGGAGCAGAAAAGGTCCAGACGAGTCTGGGAACTCTCAAAAGTGGAAAGCCGATATGAGTATTGGAGGTAGACACCGTGGTTCGACGAGTCGACGGGTGTTCTGTACCAACTTTTCTCATTTCCCAGCTAAGTCCCCAAGCAGAGTTATAGGATTAGCTCCCCAGCAGATTCAAGGTCTGTGAACTTCTCCAGCCGAGTCGGGATGGTTATCCCGGACAGGTTACAACGTTGTTTCCTCAGCAGCCAGGCCGGAAGGTTGCAATTCCCCGAGTGGAGCGGGTCTTTTTCAAAGAAATATATCTCCAGCAGTTCCCCGAGTGGAGCGGGTCTTTTTCAAAGAAATATATCTCCAGCAGTGTTCATCCTACCAGTGGATTGAACAAGTTCCCGTAGTGGACGGATTTTGCATCCCCAGCTGAGTGTATCCTACATATGGATTGCATGGGTTGTCCCCGGCGGAGTAGTATTCGTTTCCCTAGCAGGGTCAGAATGGTTATCCCCAGCGGGCGATAGATGGATGCTTCCCCAGTTGCCAGACATGGAGGTTGCTGTTTCCCAGCGGAGTATCTGTGAGCATTTCCCCAGTAAAGTCGTCGGGTATCTGTGAGGGTTTTCCCGAAGCGGAGTCAAGATTGATATTCCCCAGCAAGTCAAGACTGTTGTATCCCCACAGAGCGTTGGTGGTGCTTATCCCCAGCAGTTTCTCGAGCGGATTGGGTGCAAAGGAGGTTCTTCCCCGGCAAGGGTTGCCTTTTCCCAGCAGCAGTTTTATTCCCCAGCAGGGTGGAATTGGAGCGGTGACGAATTCCTCAGCAGAGGATCTCGTATTCCCCAGAGAAGTCCCTTGAGGGGGATGTTTTTGTTTTTATGCATTCATCATGTAGAGTAAGCATAGCATATTGCATAGAAAAAATAATAAATCGCGTAGCATTTCCATAATTATGGAGCATTACGCAGAAAAAGATCATGCATCATTGTTGCAAGCATAGAGCTAGTCTCAAGCCGTGGTTACCGTTTGAGAGGTGGTTTTTGCCAGACAGCGAAGGTGTTATTCAGAGGAGTTTTAGCCTCAGGATTCGATCATCAATGTTCCCCAGTAGTGCGATACTGGAGGGTACTTTTTCCGTCGGGCAGAGATGGAAAGGTTACGCGATCAGCGTGATTCAAGTTGTGGTTACCGCTTGGGATTTGGCTTTGCCGGATAGTGAAGACGATACTCCGAGGAGTTCAGCAGCGGGATTTTGGAGCAACAGTATTTCCCAGTCATCAGTAAGTGTCTGGTCGAGCTTTCTTTGGTGTCAGTAAACATCATCATTCGATGTCCAGTAAACGTCGAGTTATTTCCCAGTCATTGTTTAATGTCTGGTCGGTCATTGTTTGATGTCCTGTCAACATCATTATTTGATGTCTTGTCAACATCCTTGTTTGATGTCTTGTCAACATCCTTGTTTGATGTCCTGTCAACATCCTTGTTTGATGTCTTGTCAACATCCTTGTTTGATGTCTTGTCAACATCATTGTTTGATGTCCTGTCAACATCCTTATTTGATGTCCTGTCAACATCATTGTTTGATGTCCTGTCAACATCCTTGTTTGATGTCCTGTCAACATCCTTGTTCGATGTCCTGTCAACATCATTGTTCGATGTCCTGTCAACATCATTGTTCGATGTCTGTCAACATCATTGTTCGATGTCCTGTTAACATCATTGTTCGATGTCCAATAAACGTCGAGTTTCTTCCCAGTCATCAGTCAGTGTCTGGTTGAAAGTGTTACTCTGAGGAGTGTGGTACCATGACGTCAGATCAGCAGTGTTCCCCAGTAGTGCGATATTGGAGGAAATGTTTCCGTCGGACAGAGATGGAAATGATATCAGAAGACGTTACGCGATCAGCGCGATTCCGGGGTTCAAATGGAGAAAAGGAGATGTTGCGACATTTTCTGGAGATCGGGGTTCAATCAGAGAAGAGTATATGCTGAGGCATTTTCCGGGGTTCAATCGGAGAAAAGAAATGCTGAGGTATTTTCTGGGGTTCAAATGGAGATGGAGTTGAAGATTATATCCGGGATGAGGTCCTTGGGATTATCTTCTGTTCATGTGTCACCTTAGACTTTGGCGGATGCCAGTGGAGGTCGTTACGGGTGTCTTCGGAAGAAGAGATGCACATGTTACCTTCCTTTTGTGAAGGTGTACCCTCTGATATGTCGCCCTCAGAGTGGTTTGGTGTTATTTCCGACGTTGCCAGCGGAATTATCACGAGAGATTGGAGAACGGGGTTCAAATGGAGAAAAGGAAATGTGGAGACATTTTCTGGAGATGGGGTTCAAATGGAGAAAAGGAGATGTTGCGGCATTTTCTGGAGAACGGGGTTCATATTGGCGATCGCGAGTCATCGTCAGGCGACTGGGGTTCAAACTGGAGAATGGGGTTCATTATTTGGCAAACAGGAGAATGGGGTTCAAATGCAGAGATCCGAGGGTCGTTTGCGCAGAGAAAATTTCGGGGTTCAAGAAAATGAAAAAAAGAGCAGAGA
This sequence comes from Lathyrus oleraceus, assembly GCF_024323335.1. Taxonomy (NCBI): domain Eukaryota; kingdom Viridiplantae; phylum Streptophyta; class Magnoliopsida; order Fabales; family Fabaceae; genus Lathyrus; species Lathyrus oleraceus. The sequence goes on along the minus strand of NW_026112779.1, from coordinate 8,669 downwards.
AAAATTTCGGGGTTCAAGAAAAGCATAGAAAGAAGAGAATAATAATCCCGAGTGGATGTGTGGTGTTCAGGCCATGGTTATCCCTGTGTTACCATTTATTTTGGTATCCAGGTCGACGTTCAGAGTTTGTTTCTTCGCCGATGCTGACAGGCGTTGTTAATTATTATCCCATCAGAGTGCAAATTGTTCGTCTGTTCTTGGTATTCAATCACTCTTCATCCTGATCATCCGAAATCCGAGGCTATTTCGTATCGACAGGTTCACAGTGGATTGAATAGGGGCAGCTGTAACACCTCAAAATTTGCCCTCCTCTCTTGGGACTAGCATTAACATTTTTTGCATATCATTTTAGGTCATTAGGCATTTTATATTGCATAACATGTGGTTACATAGTGCAAGCTATCTTCCCAAGTCTTGATCAGAAGATGAGGAAGTCAGAAGGTGCAAGCCTAGGGTTTACTGACTGATCATGGCCATCTGAGGATTGGGCCGTGAATTAGGGTTTCAGGATTCTCAAGGATATTGGTCTTCATATTGATTGAATTGATACATCATCATCATCATGGTTGGGTATCATCAGAAGATTGAAGAAGATTCCTTGAGAATAGGGTTTTGACCACTGGTCAACCCTAATCAGTTGTATTGGGCCAGTCAGGGCTGGATCAGGAGATGGGGTTTATGAAGGAGATGAGGATCATTTTGTGATTATATGGTGCTTATGGAGGCTAGGGTATCACCCTTGAGCCATTTCAGTTGAAGATTGGGGCTCAGTTTGATCTATGCATTGCCAGATTCATCTATCAGATGAAAAGTCAACTGTGGTCAACTGTACATGATCTGGTGGATTTGGAGGTGGAAATGAGTTAGACACACTTCATTCATGTTGGAACAAGTGTTATATGACATCTCAAAGCTTAAGAATGAAGAAAATCAAGTCAGGACAAAAACTGCCAAAAATAGAAAGTGACTTGTAGCTGAAGTTTCCAAAAATGGAAAGTTTTTGACCTCAAAAACAGATGTCCAAGGAAGCTTCAAATGAAAAATTGTTCAACATGACAGATGTAGATCTTGTTCTCACCTTTCCAAAAAGTCCAAGAACTTGAAAATCCAATGTGTGGTTTGCAAGATATGGCTCAGTGAATTTCAGAAAAGACCGTAATCAGGAGGCCATAACTACCACATACTTTGTCCAAATTACAAGTTCTTTATATGCACAAACTCCATTTGACATGTACTTTGAGGGTGCATCATTGGATTTTCCCAAAAATGGCCAAGGCAAAAAGTCACTTTTCAACTGGACAGCTGAATTGGACCAGGGGCAAAATCGTCCAAATGTCAAAATAATTGGAATTTTTGAATGGGACTTTTTCCAACACCTCAGGAATGACATTTAGAATGTGTTTGAATCCTCATTTCATGGCTAGGCTTTGCAAATTGAGTTTTGGTTTGAAAAGTGCAATGGTTGAAATTGGACATTATGCCATCAAAGGGTGAAATTGCAAAATACATGACCAATTGAAATGAGAATTGTTTCTACACATTACATATGGTATTTTGGACTTGTTGGAACCAAATTTGAGCTGGCATGTGCTGTCATGTGGAAGTTACAATTATGCCCTCACTTGTTAATAACCAATTTCACTTAACATTTCCAAATTGCTAATTAAGTGGATTAGTGGATGATTAAGCTCATGTATATAATCTAAATCATTGCCTAATCACAACAGAATTGCACATTCACCAAGATTGGATCAAAAACCTCTCCAATTCTCAAATTCTTCAAGAACAATCCAAAACTTCAAATTCATCAATCTTCATCAATTGTTGATGAATCTTGGAATTTCTTTTTGCATTCATCTCCTCTCATCAATATCTCCAACTGTTTGTGAAGATTGGAAGGCAAGGAGTGTGGATTCGTGACTGTCCTAAAAGTGCATCATCCATGGTGAATCGTGAATTCAAGCATTAGGAGCGAAATCGAGTGAACCTAGGCTTTGCATCTCACTTCCACCAGCATATACTACTTCTGTTTCGTGGAATTGAAGCTCAAGAACAACAAGAACTCCACTGCAATCTCAAGGTACTCAAAATTCGAGTCTCACGATTTTGCCAATTGTCATATGCGTTGTGTAGGTCATTTGTCATAGGTTAACATGTAGCAATTGGTTTGAAAAATGATTGAGCGAGTTGAGAGAAATCGCGACTCGAAGCTTTGAATGAGAAACTTTAAGTTATCGATCCGGTTTATACGATTAGATTTAGGTTGATTAGGTTACATATTCATGATCTATGCGTCGAGACCTTTCCAATGGTTATTAATTTGTTAAATTTGGTGATGAAATGAGCAAAGTCGAAGCTGCCGTTGATGAACACGGTAATGCCGCTCGAAGAAGAAGATGAATTGTTGAATTATGTTTACTGTTTGATCCGTGTTTTCATTTAAATTTTTAAACAACCTGTTTGCCGCGCCACTGTTTCGTTAACTACACGATGCCATTAATAATTCATCCAATTTAATTATATTAATTCAAATAAATCCTTAAAAAATTATAAACACTTTAGAAAATTCATAAAAATTCTAAAAAATCACTAACACCTTAAAATTCATATAAAATCATAAAAAATTCAGAAAAATGTGAGAATTTTTTCTTTGACTTCCTTGTTGAATGTAGAATTTTTTTGACCTATTGGTCAAAGTTGTGCATGGTAATAATTATTGTTTGACCTAGGCTTGTTTCACATGTGCTCATTTTTGATACATTCTACCAAATTCAATGTGAAATGCTCATAGTATAAAAGAAATTCTTGGAAATTTTTGTGGTGGTTCTTGACTCATTGAGGATTATTTATATGTAAATTTCATGAATTTTTGATACCTGGTTAGAGAGCAGCAAATTCTGGAACTTAGGTGTGACAATTTGTGTCACACCTCTTGATGTCAACTTGTTGAATTTAATTGGATGACCTATACATGTTGGAATTGGCTGAAATTTTGCATGATGACTTGTTGACATGTTAGGATGCTTGATGAATTTTTGTAGGATTTTTCACTGCCTTTTCTAATTGATCATGATTTTTCATTTCTGGTGATTGAAATTGCAAGCTCATGTGACACATGTTGGTAGATTGATTGGGAAATCCTCATATTGTATTGTATGGCCATGAAATTTGATATGCATGAACTAGACACGTTGTGTGACCTCCCTGTTTTGGTCTCATCCATTTCTTTTTTGTTTTCAATGAGATATGAATTTTTGAATTGGATGTATGCATTGATGGTGTGAATTGAAGCATGAAATTGTGTCTGTTTTTGTTGATTTTCATTGACATGGTTCTATTTGCCCAATTGAGCTCAAATTTGACATGGTAGACCTTGATTGCCCCTGTTTAGGTGTATTTAATTTGAGAATTTTTGGATGTGTTTTGGCATGGCTTTGAATGCAATACTTCTGTTTGTATATTTGGTGCTTCATTTGAACCAATATGGATTGTTTTGTGCATGAATTGAACATAATGGATGATATAGACATGAGACCAAGGATGTTTGCTCTTGTTTGATGTTAATGTGATGTTGGATGGTGGATACCTTGCTGTTTTAACTTTTTTCTTGCTTTGGGACCCTAGGCTTGGCCTAGTGGTCTAGTTGCTAATATTTGCTTGATTTTTCAGGATCAAAAGCATCATGTACATGGAGAATGATACAAGTTGATTTTAATTGATGTTGTGGATGTTTGTACACTAACATAACATTGTTTTGTAGGTGTTGGAGCTTGGGCTTAAGCCTTGAGCTTGCTTTGTGTTGTATTGTTTAGACTGTTTGATTGTTTGCTGTACAATTTGTCTGATTGAATACTGACTGTGTTGGATTGTTTCCAGGTACTTTAGTTGCTCAGTTCCTTGTGAACTTTTGCTTTGCGTTGCTTAAGCAACTTGCATTGAGGTAAGTCCTCTTGACTTCATGTAGTCTGGAGACCGGCTGTTACCGGGCCGGGCAAATAAATGTCTGAAGTCCTCCTTAAGAGGCAATGATTGTGTTTGTTTATTTTTAAGCCAAGCAGGAAAAGCCCTTCAAGTAAGGCAATTGGTGGAAGGTAGGGACAAGCAACCTGTCCCCCACTATTCAGTGAGTCTTCTCCTTGCTCCCATTGCATGGTTGTAGCATTGAGATCAAAAGCCCAAGATCTTGTGCAGTGCACATTGAGTCAGAGTCATCGAGTATAGAAGGGTTCCCCTATTCTGGACCCATGCTCATTTGTCAGCTCTCCCTGGTTAGGGATAAGAGCCGTGAGGTCTCATCCTCACTTCATCCCATCATCTGCTTCACCTTAGCCTCGTAATGGCAAGGTTAAGAGCAAACACAGCCTGTACAGACGATTGCTTAGGCAGTCAAACCTGATTGATTGAGCCCCTTGTTTGGCTATAGTGCGTGTTATGTGGATATCTGATTGACATGCTTGTTTGAGATACCTGTTCTCATTTGATGATATATGATTGTATGCTTGTGTGCTAGCTTCTTTCCTGGTTAGGTTAGTTTGCTTATGCAAGTAGGATAGAAAACCGAACTTAGGGTTAACGATGCATGACAACATTAGGCTCGAGTCTCAGCTCCCTAGTTGTGTATCTTTCCCCGGTTTCTGGTTAGCAATTTAGTCCCTTTCAGGGGAACTACATCGCCCTGATCCTTGTTCCAGACAAGGTATGTAGGCAGGTGGTCGTGCGAGACCACTCCGGGCAACCTTTTTCTTTTTTGTGTGTGTTAACTTGTTATCTGATTGTGTTCTGGCTCGGATGCCGACGTAAGCCCAGTAATTGGCTGTCGGGCTCCACGTTTGCCCTTTGAGTGTGTTTGGGTTCGGATGCCGACGTAAGCCCAGTGATTGGCTGTCGGGCTCCACGTTTGCCCTTTGAGTGTGTTCTGGTTCGGATGCCGACGTAATTCCATCCAGTGGTTGTCGGGCTCCATGTTTGCCACCCTTGCTTGTTTGTGTTGTTTTGTGTTGTTTGGCGTGCGTAAGCCGAACTACAGAGGCTCTGATTCTTGTTCCAGACAAGATATGTAGGCATATGGTGCGATACCTTATCGAGCCCGTTTCTCTTAACCCCGCCTGCGTTCCCTTGTGTGTGTGTGATGTTTAGCAACCTTTTCTTTTCTTAGAACGTGGATCCCTAGGAGTACCTAGGACGTGAGGGGTGCTAATACCTTCCCCTTGCGTAACCGACTCCCGAACCTTTTCTCTCTGGTCGCGAGACCATGTCTTTCCAGGTTTCTCTGAGCGTTTCCTTTCCCTATCTTGGGATAAATAACGTTTAGTGGCGGCTCTGTGTGTTTTTATTTTCGAGTCTCGCCGGTTGATTTTTCGCAGGATGCGACAGTATGGCACCGTTTGAAGCTTTGTATGGTAGGAGATGTCGGACACCTTTATGTTGGTATGAGTCCGGTGAGAGTGCTGTGGTTGGACTAGAGATTGTTCAACAAACTACGGAAAAGATTAAGATGATTCAGGAGAAGATGAGAATTGCTCAGAGTCGTCAGAAGAGTTATCACGACAAGAGGAGGAAGTCACTTGAGTTTCAAGAGGGAGACCATGTGTTTCTCCGTGTTACTCCGATAACTGGGGTTGGTCGAGCTTTGAAGTCGAAGAAGTTGACACCTCGATTTATTGGTCCTTATCAGATTTTGGAGAGGATAGGAGAGGTAGCCTATCGTATCGCTTTACCGCCGTCACTTGCGAATTTGCATGAGGTTTTCCATGTGTCTCAGTTGAGGAGATACATTCCTGATCCGTCGCATGTGGTCCAAGTGGATGATGTACAGGTGAGAGATAACCTGACTGTTGAAACATCACCTATGAGGATTGAGGATCGAGAGTTGAAGCAGTTGCGGGGTAAAGAGATTGCCTTGGTGAAGGTAGCTTGGGGAGGACCAGCAGGTGGCAATGTGACTTGGGAACTTGAGAGTCAGATGAAGGAGTCTTATCCTGAGTTGTTCGCTTGAGGTATGTTTTCGAGGACGAAAACTCTTTTAGTGGGGGAGAGTTGTAACACCCCGATAAAATAAGATAATTATTTAATTTAAGTTAATAATATATTTATTAATTTAATTAAATAATTGGAATTATTGGATTATTATTATTATTATTATTGGAATAATAATTATTGGAAAATATATAAGTTGGAATTTAGAAAAGGTCCCATTTGGTAAAAGGTTTATTTTTCACGTGAAAAAGGAAAAAAAAGGGACAGAAAAGTGGAAAAGGGGCAAAGAGAGCCAGAGAACAAGGGTTGAAGAGAGGAAGGAAAGCCTGAAGCTCAGAGATTTGCCGGATTAACTCAGGTAAGGGGGGTTTATCATCGTTTAATGGGTATTATGGGATAATATGTAATGGGTAGTGATAAACCATTGAATTACCTCTGATTGGAATAATTATGCTGAAAATTGTGAACTTTGGGATGAACGAATCTGGATTAAAATTGAAGGAAATTCGTAGGAATTAGATGCAATAGTGTTAGGATTTGTGAGATTGAATAAGACATGAATTGTGTTAGATAATATGAACGAATAATGGGAAAAATTGGACTGTGGACGGTTGAATGGGATAGACTCGTAGCAGAGAAAGCCATTGCAGATCTGGAAATTCTGGTTTCTGGTCATACGCGTATGGCACTAGGCAATACGCGTATGAGATGGTCTGGTACGCGTATGGCACTAGGCAATACGCGTATGGATGAGGAAGATGAGGTTTTGAACGTGTTTTGGTCTCTGTTGGTACGCGTATGGGGATGTGGTACGCGTAGCATACGCGTATGGGATGGTGTTACGCGTATGGGTTTTGGCTGAGAAATGGGCCATACGCGTATGGGACTAGGCAATACGCGTATGGGCAGGATTGTGATTTTCCTGAGCTGTTGTTGTGCAGTTTTTAGCTGTTCAGCTGAGTCACGTAATTCAGCTGATGTATGATATATTAGGGATCATTTCCCGTTGTTTTGGGTAGTATAGGTATTAGTAGAGTGTGCTAATACTGTGGTTGTTCTTTGGCATGATCTGATATGCTTATGTGATAAAATACTGATGATGTGTGATGATATGCATGATCCTGTGAATGTATCAGTTATGTGTGCATTGGTGGATAGATTGTTTTATGGCTTAGAGTGTGAGCATATGTCTATTCTTGAATTATGGTTGATGAGTTAGCATTGCTAGGTGATTAGCATGCATATTGTGGCCTTTATGTGGTAGCTAATTCCCATGGTGAGGAATTAGTGAGTTAGTCATTATGGACTGTTGTTGATGTTTGCATGCTAGGTGAATTAGCGTGCATAGCATGGCCCTTGGGGTGGTAGCTAATTCCCATGGTGAGGAATTAGTGAGTGAGTCACTAAGTCTCAAATGAGTGGGACTAGTGGGCTTGGTAGCCGTGCCTGGATTTGGACGGTGAGGTGAACTATATGTTCACAAATAGTCGGTACCGCATGCATGGAGTCTCATTGCATAATATGTGTATGGCGTATAATATGAATGGATGTATTCCAATATTACGTGGTTTGTGTTGATATTGAGTATGAGCATGAGTTGTATTTGTATTGAGTATGATAATTGAATTGATGTGCCGTTACCGAATGTGCGATGTGATTAGGGTGATTAATGTGTAAATTACTTGGCATTACATGTTAATTTATAATGCTTATTATATCGATTGAGGAACTCACCCTTACAACTATGTTTCAGGTAACGAGCAGTGATTGAGTAGAAGCTAGTCCTTGGAGTCTAGTGTAGTTCCTTAGTGGGTCATGCTCTGGTAGATGTAACATCGGGACGGGATGTTTTGTTATGTTTTCATTTGATTGTTGAACAACTTTACATGTAATGTATTACATGGTTTTGAATATTGTTAGTTTGTATCCGCTGCGTATTATGCGAATGTGTTATTTTGATTAAATAAATGAGCATGACAGGATATTTTGGAAAATGGTGTGAAATGATTGTGTGACACCCTTAGTTGCATAATTACTCTGATTGACATATTGCTATTTTAATTAAATATTTTGGGGTATTTTAGAAGGGTGTTACAGAGTTAATCTCCCATTTTTGGAAAAATAAATGTACGACACAGTCATGTTTTGGTAGAGGAACTGAATGTGATATTAAGTTTTAGACAGATATCACCTTATGAATGAAAAAAAGCACCAAAAATATCAATGGAACATCACCTATGTTTATCCTTATTTTTTAAATAAACAATTAAATTACAAAAATGAAAATAAAAAAGACTTAAATCTTAAACCTTATATATATATATATATATATATATAATATATATATATATATATATCTATATATATATATATATATATATATATCTATATAATATATATATATATACAAAATATATATATATATATAAAAATATATATATAATATTTAAGGTTTAGGGTTTATGGTTTTAGGAAAAACAGTTCTAACAGTATATAAGCAATTGTACGTAAGTTCAGAGAACATGATTTATAATTTGAGATAGAGGGAGTAGAATTTTACAATGTGTTAAAAAAAATATAGAATGTAGAACAAACGGAGAATGAGATTCAATCTTTTAGATTAGCATTTTTTTAAAGGACTAAACTTATGTACAATGGCTTATATGCTGTTAGAACTATTTTCCATTCATGAT